>NC_052069.1:95106939-95406939 GCF_015852505.1 Tachyglossus aculeatus
TATGTAGATGAAGAGTTGTGATTATCTTAAAATTCACCACCCTGAAGCACCATCTTCCCAATCAGAGGGGGCCCATATCTCTAGTAGAAGTTAGCTAGTGGCCTCTTGTGAATCCCAGAAAACCATAGTTTTCCATAGTTGGGGAAAAGATCATTTTCATTGCAGCCAAGCAAACTGAAGGAGGCCCTAGCTTAATGTAAAGCTCACTAAGTTTTCAAGAAAGCTCTAAAACTTTCAATGCAACTGGTCTTAAAGGCCAATACAACACTTAAGTGCTCAAAAATGTTGTTCTTAATACTTCCAAACCCATTCCATTAGGGAAACAGAACAGCATGCCATAACCCTGCCCACTCTATTGGGCCAAGTCCTGAACTGAGGTGGCAATTATATGCCATTGCACTGAAAGCAAGGGGTCACATTGTGCACTGTCAGAAGCAGCTGCAATCAATGGAAACAAAATACTATTGAGGAGGGGAGCATTCTACATCCAAAAACATCAAAGGCTGACTGAGGGATAGTTTTACATTTTGATGGTGAAACAAAATATGTTAACAGTCATCTCAGGGGTACAATTACTTTTATTTTAAAAACTATTCCAGACCACGTATCTCTTGCTTTCAATGCATTTTTTTAAAAATCAATAATAATAATGATAATAATAATTATGGTATTTGTTAAGCATTTAATATATGTCAGGCATTGTACTAAACGCTAGGGGGGATGAAAGCAAATCAGGTTGGACACAATTCCTGTCCCACCTGGAGCTCACAGTCCAGACCCCATTTTACAGATGAGGTAACTGAGGGACAGAGAAGTTAAGTGATATGTCCAAAGTCACACAGCAGATAAGTGGCAGAGCTGGGATTAGAAGACACAATCTCTGACTCCCAAGTTCATGTTCTTTCCACTAAGCCATGCTGCTTCTCTAAGAAGTGAAGTGACTTGCCCAAGATCACACAGTAGACAAGTGGTAGAGTCAGGATTAGAACCCATGACATTCTGACTCTCAGACCCTTGCTCTATCCACTACACCATGCTACTTCAGCCCTTAAACAATGAGTTCTCCTGCATGTTAACTCAGTAAGCATATTGTTTTGTTTTCTGTCTTCCCCTTCTAGACTGTGAGCCCACTGTTGGGTAGGGACCGTCTCTATATGTTGCCAGTTTGCACTTCCCAAGCGCTTAGTACAGTGCTCTGCACACACTAAGCCCTCAATAAATACGATTGAATGAATGAGTATACTAAGGAACTGTTACACTTAACCTACTCCCTGTTTTGAACAAATCACCTCTAGGTCATAAGGTCCTTATAGGTAGGGAACATAAACTACCAATGTTGGCTCTGTTGAGCTTAGTACAGTGGTCTACCCACAATAAGCATTCAGTAAATACCCTTGGTTGATTGACTGATCAACCACATCACAAATGGTACTGAGTACTATCTATTGGCACTTGAAGAGCTGTAGCAGAAGCCCAAGATGTGATTCATTTATTGAGAGCTTAGTATGTAGTGAGCATTGCACTAAGCATTGGGAGAGTAAAGAATGACAGAGTTTGAGGAAACACTGTTTCTGCCCACAAAGAACTTAGAATCTATAGGTGGACAAATGACACTATAGCCCTATATTTCCCAATTTATTTAAGAAGGTGTGGGGATTAATCAAGAATTGCTTTCCAGAAGATTTGCCCTTGTTCCAAAGGAGAGGAGGAGGACCAGTTTGGCAATATCAGAGGGCATTCCAAGGGAGAGATATAGTCGGGGGCTGGAGTCTGCCTTCTCTTAGCCTGCAAGCTCGTAAGTATAACTCCACAATCATTACCCTAAACCAGTTAGAAATAATTGAGAAACAAACGTTCTTTTGAGGGGCCTTTCTTTTGTTTTTCGCTTGTCAATCTTGAATTTCAACTCAGCTAAGAGAATGGGTATTTAATGTTTCCTAGGTCATTCATCTACCTTCAGAGAATGAGTCATTGATTCAGGTGAGCAATAAACTAACAGCTGCTTGCAGTGAAGCATTAACCTGCGTCTGGCACAGATCACTGAGGAGTGGGACTGACCACAAGGTAAAGATGTGGGGAGGTGGGGAAACCTTTGCCCTGCCATCTGCTACTGAAAGAAGGCAAATAATTGAACAAGGCCCTTCTGAAGGGGACAGAAAGGATTTAGATACCTAGAATGGCAAGATAGTTTTGAAATGAATGCATGCAAGTGCAGGGGAGGAGCCGTGAAAAGAGGAGACATCACATCACAGTAGGAGCATCTTGAGAGGTAAGGGATAAATCCACATTTGCAATTGTATTTTGAATGAGGAGCTAAATTTTGGGGACCTGAACTCTGAATGAATGGGATTAAGAACGTTTCTTCTTAGTGTGGTGAGGGTTCCTGATGCCCTCAGTAGGTATTTTGCTGTGATGGGAAGAGCAAAGGCATAATCCTCCTGACTGTATCCTTTAGGATTTCCCTGCCTTGATTTCTTGACAGTTGTGCAATATTATTATTATTTTTTTTTTTTTGGTTAACAAGATATGAGTTAGGGGAAGATTGGGTTAAAGTGAATAGTTCTAAGTTGGGTTTATTTTAGTTCTTATTGAAGTCATGTGATTTGTGCCTGGTAGGATTTCTTGAGTAACTTTATTAGTATTTGCAAGTGGCTATAATATCCTAGTTCTGTGGCCTAAAGAAATACCTTGGCCTTAATTATGTTACTGTACTTCAGCTTCATCCGCATTTTAGTAATATCCAAATCCTGGCTAGTGGTGCTCTCATATTCCAAACATTTTTTTTTATTGGGAGCAGTAAAATGATGGTATTTGTTAAGCACTTACTATGTGCAAAACACTGCTCTAAGCACTGGGGGGGATACAAGGTAATCAGGTTGTCCCATGTGGGGCTCACAGTCTTAATCCCCATTTTGCAGATGAGGTAATTGAGGCTCAGAGAAGTTGTGACTTACCCAAAGTCACACAGCTGACAAGTGGCGGAGTGGGGATTAGAGCCCATGACCTCTGAATTAATAGCAGAATTAGGATGGAATTATAAACTGCCCTGAGTTTTGGTTAACATTTTCTCAGCCAGAATAGGCTTATAACTTTTCAACTTACATTTTTGTTAGTTTTCTTAGATTTAATCATAATTAAATAATTTATGGTTAGAAATCTAAGGGAAAACTTATTGAACTTTGTGTTGCATCTACCATTGAAACAAATCTTTGTTTAGATTGCACAGCTACATAAAGCATATGTTTTTTGGCTTTAATGTGTTTGCAACAGACTCCAAAAAAGATGAGAAGCCCACTCTAGAAACACTGTTAATGACTGGAGAATAAACTAGATAAGACTGAGCCTACTTTGTCCCCTTTGCAATAATAATAATGGTATTTAAGTGCTTACTACGGATGAAGCACTGTTTGAAGAGCTGGTAGATACAAGGTAATCAGGTGGAACATATGGAGTAACCCTAAATCTTAAATTACCAACAATGCTATTTTGAAGTAATTTCAGATTACTAGTAAGATTCTAAGTGCAGCCAAACTTTCCAGAATCTGGATTTATTAATGGAGTCAAATGTCTTCATAAGATTATGACCTCTTTAAAACATCACAATTGCAAGACTTGATGGGCTACCCATCAAGCCCACTTAATACTCTTAGTTGAGAAGCAGCGTGGCTCAGTGGAAAGAACATGGGCTTGGGAGTCAAAGGTCATGTGTTCAAATCCCTGCTCTGCCAATTGTCAGCTGTGTGACTTCAGGCAAGTCACTTAACTTCTCTGTGCCTGTTACCTCATCTGTAAAATGTGAATTAAGACACAACCTGATCACCTTGTATCCTTCCCAGTGCTTAGAACAGTGCTTTGCCCATAGTAAGTGCTTAACAAATGCCATCATTATTATTCAATGAAAATAGAGAATTGGGCATGAGTACACTAAATGAGTTATACTATACCTTAAGGTAAAATACATTCACAGGAGCCAAATCATATAAATGTATGAACAGTGATAATGATAATCCAGTCTCATGATTAAGTATCTTTGTAAATGATGAGATGAACACTAGTACATTTGTTTCAAAATATCTATCACCCTCTCTTGTGGTCTATGCTAAACAACCATATCTACTGCTAATTGAAGTGAATTTAAATCACTCTGTCTCTTTAGAGAAGTAGCATGGCTCAGTGGAAAGAGCATGGGCTTGGGAGTCAGAGGTCATGGGTTTAAATTCCTGCTCCACCAATTGTCAGCTGTGCAACTTTGAGCAAGTCACTTAACTTCTCTGTGCCTCAGTTACCTCATCTGTAAAATGGGGATGAAGACTGTGAGCCCCATGTGGGACAATCTGATCACCTTGTATCCTCCCCAGTGCTTAGAACAGTGCTTGGCACATAGTAAATGCTTATGAAATACCAATATTATTATTATTATTACTACTATTATTTTCCAAGGTTGAAGAGGGGAGACAGGTGCCAATTTATTTGAATCAGGAGGAGTAAAGGGAAAAGTTTGAGGTGGGGTGAAGATTGGGGGGATTCAGTTTTTGTAGTGCCTTAAGGGATGAGAGTTACTTTTTCTTAATTTTTGTTTGCTTTATTTTTTTTTGGTCTTTGTCTTTATCAGAGGCCTGGGGTGAGCAATTCTGGCAGTTAAGGTAGCAGCTCAATTTACTGGGGTCAAGTGCCTCAGTCAAGTAAGGCTAAATCCAAGTTAACCACTCAGTTTTCCCTTGAAATGAGAGGATCCTGAAGCATTTTGGGCATTAAAATTCTACAGGGCTCCTGTAGAGCTCTATAAAATGGGTGTTTTAATGACTATCTCCTCCATCCCCCTGCATTCAGAAAGACCTTGTTCAAATAATGAGATTAAACACTTGTTAGCGTATCGTATTACATATTCCTTTACAGCTAGATAGAAAATTGAACATGATGAATTTCTATTAAAGTAAGAAAACTGCAATGGTGATCTAATCACTGATCTAATGGTGATCTAATCACTGATGGGTGAGTTTTCTATTCATATTCTGTCTCCTTATTCAAAGATATATAACAAATTAATGTCATTGGAGAAGCCATTTCAATAAACAATATGTACTAAATCAACATCATCAAATATTTATATTATTTTTTTACAACTATCTTGTGAAAGGATTAACCCTTATCACATAGCCTCAAATTAACGAGACAAGGTCTTTCAACCATTTATCCAGGAAATAATTGTCTTCAGTTATAAATGTTACTAGTGGTTTCTTGGAAGGCAATCAATCAATCATATTTATTGAGCGCTTACTGTGTGCAGAGCACTGTACTAAGCACTTGGGAAGTACAAGTTGGCAACATATAGAGACAGTCCTTACCCAACGTGGGCTCACAGTCTAGAAGGGGAAGACAGAGAACAAAACCAAACATATTAACAAAATAAAATAAATAGAATAGATATGTACAAGTAAAATAAATGGCCCTACTGCGAGCTCACCTATTCCAGGAGGCCTTCCCAGACTGAGCCCCTTCCTTCCTCTCCCCCTCGTCCCCCTCTCCATCCCCCCATCTTACCCCCTTCCCTTTTCCACAGCACCTGTATATATGTATATATGTTTGTACATATTTATTACTCTATTTGACTTGTACATATCTATTCTATTTTATTTTGTTAGTATGTTTGGTTTTGTTCTCTGTCTCCCCCTTTTTGACTGTGAGCCCACTGTTGGGTAGGGACTGTCTCTATATGTTGCCAACTTGTACTTCCCAAGTGCTTAGTACAGTGCTCTGCACACTGTAAGCGCTCAATAAATATGATTGATGATGATGATGAATAGAGTAATAAATATGTACGAACATATATACATATATACGGGTGCTGTGGGGAAGGGAAGGAGATAAGGTGGGAGGGATGGAGAGAGGGAGGAGGGAGAGAGGGAGGAGGGGGGAGAGGAAGGAGGGGGCTCAGTCTGGGAAGGCCTCCTGGAGGAGGTGAGCTCTCAGTAGGGCCTTGAAGGAAGAGAGCTAGCTTGGCGAATGTGGGGAGGGAGGGCATTTCAGGCCAGGGCGATGATGTGGGCCGGGGGTCGACGGCGGGACAGGTGAGAAGGAGGCACAGTGAGGAGATTAGCGGCAGAGGAGTGGAGGGTGTGGGCTGGGCTGTAGAAGGAGAGAAGGGAGGTGAGGTGATGGGGAGCCTTGAAGCCGAGGGTGAGGAGTTTCTGCCTGATGCATAGGTTGATTGGTAGCCACTGGAGATTTTTGAGGGGAGTAACATGCCCAGAGCATTTTGGACAAAGACAATCCGGGCAGTGGCGTGAAGTATGGATTGAAGTGGGGAGAGACAAGAGGATGGGAGATCAGAGAGGAGGCTGATACAGTAGTCCAGATGGCATAGGATGAGAGCTTGAACGAGCATTTTTAGATTATAAGATTTTCTAATTTGGAAACTTAATTTTAGGACTACAATAAAATATTCATTATGCTCCAGATTCTTAAGTTTTCCACACTTAGGAAAAAGCTAGGAATGTAGTTTTATCATTATTATACCATTTCATAACCATTGACTTTCTCAGATAATGTTCCTGGGAACAAAATGGTAAAAGTGATGTGATTTCTTTTTTTTTTTTTGTAATAGATGAGTTGATTTTTCAATTCTGTCTGGTTTCACAGGGCTAAAGGTGAAACAGGCTGATTGAATTCTAGTAATCTGTAATCGAAAGACATTATTTGCCATATTAAATTCTAACTCAGAAGAGGCAATCTTCGTTTCTCATTATTTATTCCTATGAGCTTATACGCATTTCCATACTGACAGATGACATGAATGTGAAGAAAGAAGACTTATGCTTTAAAATATAAAAGCCTCATTAAGAAACAGAACTCAACATATTTGTACTGCAGGATGTTTTTGGACACAATCTTGCTACTCTGTACATTTTTACCAGCTTCAAGCAACATAACAGATTTTGAATGTTTACAAATAAAATTTACCATTTGGGATAATCGTACAACCGATATAACAATGGCATGCTGCTTTTAACACCCCTGCTCTCTTTCAAAGCAGTCCTGTTTGTTTCGACTCTTAAGCTCCAAACCGTGATTTTTCTCTGTGATCTGATGCACAGGTGTTAAGCCCTAGAACAGTTACAGGGCTAATCTTCTGACCAATATGTGGAACAGACATGAACTGCTTGAGCTTGTTCCTATGTTGCTAGCTTTATTGGAAAGGAAACACTGTCATCTTTCCTTTTGTCTCGAAGTTTGCCAAGGATGCATGGTAATCTTTAATGATAGCTATTGTATCACTAAATTTCAATGTAACTATCTTCTCCCCTACCCCCCAAAAATATTGGAGTACTCAAGACTCAAGGGGATATCTGGTTTCAGGTAAAAAAAAAACCCCACAATTTCAACAGTGCTGAGACAACCTACTAATAAATGGGACAAATCCTTCGCATCTGTGCATCTTTAGAAGGATTCATACATCAGCAGTTCAAGAGGCTGTGGAGTTTCATGATCTGCCTCCACTAGAGTGATCTAGCATTCTCTTCTGACAACCAAGGGAGAATTCTTGGAATCCACAGTAGCAGGTAAAGTAGCTCTACTTTAGCTTTGGTATGAGAAGTCCCAGAATGCCTGTTCTGGTATGAAAAACATTTAGATGGCAGCCCCTCCAAGCCCAACAGGGATGAATCACTTCCCAGCTGGAAGTATATACTAGTGGTTTTCCTATTAACAATATCTGAGTTCCTCCCCTCATGAATAAGTATGTGCCATGTGCTACCATTATTAGCATGTTTGAAACTTTCTCCATCAGCAGCTGTGGGCAGCACCCAGGCAACCTAGGTATGTAGGGGATGAGGGGACAGCAGATGGGATGATTGCCACATCCTCTTCTCTCTAGGTACAGCGGGGGGCACTCCCAAGCCCAAACTGTCAGGGTGGGCTAGTGCAGATGGACAGCTTTCTGTGCTCTGCATTCTCCCTCCTTGACCTCCACAACACACTTCTCCCTTCTCCACTGGGAAGGTCTCAGGATGTCTGCTGTGTGACCTTGGACAAGTCACTTCATTTCTCTGGGCCTCAGTTACTGCATCTTAAAATGGGGATTAAGACTGTGAGCTCCATGTGTGAAAGGGACTGTTTCCAACCTGATGATCTTTCATCTACCCCAGTGCTTAATAATTATTATGGCATTAAGCACTCATTATGTGCCAGGCACTGTACTAAGCATTGGGGTGGATGCAAGCAAATCGGGTTGGATACATTCTCTATTCCACATGGGGCTCACAGTCTCAATCCCCATTTTAGTACTGTGCCTGGCACACAGTAAGTGCTTAATAAATGCCATAAAAAATGGTGTCCTTGAGATGGAAGCAGCCTCCCCCAACCTCCCTCCCGGGGCCTTGGTTCTGACTGCAAGTGCCCAAGGCCAGAGATTCATTCATTCAATCATTAGAGCAGAGAAGTCTGCAGGCTGGCTTGTAGTAGGAAAACAGCGAGGTACACAGTGTTTCCTGATAGTGGAGTCATTAAATATTGGAATGAATAACTTAGGAAAGTTGTAATTTTCTTCTGTAGAACTTTTTTGAAAAGGGCGTCCGTTCTCATTTGCTTTGACTTATTCATTCATTTCATTTAACCGTATTTGAGTGCTTACTGTGTGCAGAGCACTGTACTATGTGCCTGGAAAGTACAGTTTGGCAACAGAGACAATCCCTGTGACAACGGGCTCACAGTCTAGAAGGGGGAGACAGACAACAAAACAGAACAAGTAAACAGGCATTGATAGCATCAAAATAGATAAATATTGACAGAGATATGAATTGTACCCTGAAGAGAAGGAGAGGAATAGCAAAAGTGAGTGAGTACAGAGAGGGAGGTAGGCAGAAATGAAACCTATTGTGGAGCTGCAGTGTGGTCAAGTGGAAAGAACATCGGCCAGGGTGTCAGAGGATCTGGATTCTAATCGACCTCTGACATTTGCATCTTTTTCAGTTATATATTTTATATATAGTTATATTTGCAATCATAATAAATGCTATATGTATGTAATGTAGATATATTGTTAATATCTGTCTACACCTCCAGACTGTAGGCTTATTGTGGGAATGGAACCTGTCCATCAACTCTTGTATTATACTCTCCCAAGTGCTTAGTACAGTACTCTGCACATAGTAAAGCTTCAATAAATATCATTGATTGTCTGCTGGGTTACCTAGGGCAAGACACTTCACTTCTCTGTGCTTGTTTCCTCAACTGTAAAATGGAAATTCAAAGCTTGTCCTTCCTCTTTCTTGTGCTGTGAGCCCCAGCTGAGACAGGACTGTGTCTAACCTGATTAACTTGTATCTACCTCAGGACTTAGTGCTTGAAAAAGTGCTTGTAAGCACTTAACAAATAACATCATACTAGGAGAAGATCATGCTGTGGCTCCAGGCTCCCCACCTCGGCTGCTCTTTTCATCCACATTCCTATCCCCACAACTAAAGAACCTGACCTCCAATTCTGGACTCTCCTATCCATGGAACTTCTCTGTCCTCATCCATTCTTCCAACCTTCTCCTGCCGCTACTGGCTGTCTGTTTTTGGGGAAGGGTAGGGTTGGAGGGATGTAAGCAATAGAAAGGGAGGCTGTTTAGACTTTCCTTCTCAATACCACAATTGCAGTTCTTAAGAGTTTATTATGTGTCAAGCAGTAGGGTAGATACAATAAAATTGGATCTCTCACAGTCAAATGGGGAAGGAGAACAGGCATTCCCCATTTTATAGATGAGGAAACTGAGAAACAGAGCAGTTAGAAGCAGCATGGCCTAGTTGCTAGAATGTGGGACTGGGTATCAGAAGGACCTGGGTTCTAATCCCTGCTCTGCCACTTGTCTGCTGTGTGACCTTGAGTGAGTCACTTCACTTCTCTGGGCCTCAGTTACTTCCTCTGTAAAATAGGGGTAAAGATTGTGAGCCCTGTGTGGCACAGGTACTGTGTCCAACCTTATTAGCTTGTACCTACGTCAGCATTTAGAAAAGAACAATTAAGTGACTTGCCCATTACACAACAGGCAAGGGGCAGAGCTGGGATTAGAATCCAGCTCACCTTGACTGCAAGTCCAGTGCTCATTTGACCCCTCTGTCACTGCCTCATCCTCCCACCCCATGCAATGCTTTCTGGCCAAAGGCGCAGTGTTCCAGTTAGAAATTTTTGTTTGTTTTCAACTCAGATCCAGAGTATCACTGGCTGAAAAATCTTGGAATTGTTAATGAATATTTTGAGGGTTCAGAGACAAATTGGCCTAGTGCATATCATATAAAAAATGCAAAATACAGGGTATTGAGCTAGATTTTCTTAAGGCTGAAAGTTCATCTTCCTTAGGAGGTGGGGATCTCTTCAAGCTGAATGAGTTCACATGCATGCTTTCTCGCCCTTGCTCTCTCTCACTCTCTCCATTCAGTCTTAATTACATTGGATTAGAAGCCACATCCTTCTGGTTCTCAGGCCCATGCTCTATCCACTAGGCCATGCTGCTTCTTACACAATTATCTGCCCTTCTCTCCATCCCCCAGGAAGCCTGTTTCTCCATCACCAGCTGAGTTTGATTATGAAATCAGCAGTCTAATGAGGAAGTCGCCAGACCTCTGCATAGTCAGGGACTTAATTAGGAGATGGAATGCTCAGACTCCCTGTGGAGGGACGTGATTTCCGTAAGCTGTGGAGGCGGCAGTTCACCACAGCTTCCTGACATACAAGGAAAGCCTTGAGAGACCTGTTGTGCAAATGACTGAATTTGGCCAGCCGTGGTTGTTGTTGGACCTTAGATATCACAGTTCTCCATACAGTAGCAGCAGCCATAACAAATGGTCATTGCCTGCTCAGGTCCATTGGCAGAAACTGACTGTCAGCTGGTGTGGGAATGTGTCTACCAACTCTGTTATTTTGAACTCTACCAACAACATTTCTTTATGGTATTTGTTACGTACTTTATGCAAAGCACTGTTCTAAGGGCTGGGGGGGATACTAGGTTATCAGGGTGTACCACGTGGAGCTCACAGTCTTAATCTCCATTTTACAGATCAGGTCACTGTGGCATAGAGAAGTGACTTGCCCAAGATCACACAGCTGACAGGTGGGTGACCTCTGACTCCCAAGCCCATGCTCTTTCCACCGAGCCACGCTGCTTCTCTAAGTGGGTGGAGCACTTAATACAGTGCTCTGCCCACACTAAGCACACAATAAATGTTTGCTTGATTTACATCTTCTCAGCGGGAGGCAGATCTGCACAAATGAGGTTGGAAATGGAAGCAGGGCTTTCTGCTTCTCCCCTCCAACCATGGGGGTATCCATCCCCCCAGAACTATTGCAGAATTTCCTGAAACTAACAAGAAAGTGTTTCCCATGTTGGCATGACTGCAATATCTGCCTCCATTATCTTGACAACATGGTGAATAGACTTTTCCGTTTTGTAAATGGAATAAGTGAAATCTCCACAGAGGTCAAGAATTGAGGTAGAGACTTATCTGGAAAGCAAAGTGATGGACTCTGACCTATCTCAGGTTATTTCAATCAATCATTGATAGGCATTGAGTACTTTTGGGTGCAGAGCACTGCACTAAGAGCTTGGGAGGGTATGAAAAAGTAGATAGGTATGACTTCTTCCCCCAAGAACTTTACAATCTAGTGAAAGAAAACACCTTTTTATTGTCATCTGAATTATGAAGATAATCTCCTTAATTTTTCCATTCACCTTGTCAGAGGAAGAAATAAAATAATCAATTTATGGCTTCTCTTGGCAAAACATGTAGTGGTAAGTCCAAATTTTGTACCTTTAATGTAGGACTAATTGCACTAGGTTGTAGCTTCTCAGTGTGTAGAATTCATTTCTAAAAAAATTATGAACTATAGAAATTTTACCTGTCTGGGGCTATTTTGAAATAGTTATTTTCATTCCTAGTAAATTAATAACCACAAATGTTCCCAGAGATCCTTACACTGTATTTTTACTTGGAAAGATAGAATGTTTTGGAAAACTCATTTGCATTCAGAAATATTTTTCTTATAAAGTTTCAAATCAATGTTTTTGAAGACAAACAAGGAGCGACCTTCCCAATCTTGAGTTTCTCAGTCTGAGAATTATTTAAAAATTGGGGGTCAATGAGAAGCTGCGTGGCCTCGTGGCACGGGCATGGGCTTGCAAGTCAGAGGACATGGGTTCTAATCCAAGCTCTGCTACTTGTCTGCTGTGTTGGGCAAATTGCTTAACTTCTCTGTGCCTGTTACCTCATTTGTAAAAGGGGGGTTAAGAACTGTGAGCCCCATGGGGGGCAACCTGATTACTTTGTATCTACACGAGGGCTTAGAAGGGTGCTTGGCACATAGTAAGCACTGGAACAAATACCGTAATTTTTTAGAGAAGCAACATGGCTCAGTGGAGAGAACAAGGGCTTGGGAGTCAGAGGTCATGGGTTCAAGTTCCCGCTCTGCCGCTTGTCAGCTGTGTGACTTTGGGCAAGTCATTTTACTTCTCTGTGCCTGTTACCTCATCTGTAATATGGGGATTAAGACTGTGAGCCCCACAAGGGACAACCTGATCACGTTGTATCCTCCCCAGCGCTTAGAACAGTGCTTTGCACATAGTAAGTGCTTAACAAATGCCCTCATCATTATTATTATTATTAGAATTAAAAAAACTCATAATCCTCAAACCTGTTTCTAAATTGAATTGTTACCTTGACTTATTATTTGAAAAAACTATAAGAAAAGAATTAACAAGGTATACTTTACTATACATCCTTGAATTAGCACAGTTTATTACATTCATGCATAAGAAGCATAAAGATTTCATTCTGACTCTTACTGTATGGCACAGATGCCTCAAACTAATTTGTATAGACATTGGATTCTCTCGCAGGACCAAGGCACAGACAATCAATAATTAACTTTGTCAGATGGCTAGCAGCCAGAACCAATTATACTGCAATGCAGACATTTTCTCCACTTATAAATGAAATGGAAATTTTCTCCAATAAAGTAAATAAGGCCATTCTTTACTTGCAGGACAAATAACCTTTTTCTTTTTCAATGATGTTTCACTTTCAGTGGTTTGGCCTCTTGAGTGAAAACAATCTATACTCTGAATGCAGACGAATAGAACTGGAATGCCATCCCTAAAAATGCTGAAATTATTTTTGGTTTTGTTGTGTTTTGTTTTTTATTCCTTTAATTCTTTCCACATTTTTTTTTACTTCTGATTATCAGCAAACCAGCAAAGTGGACATAAAAAAAAAAAACGCAGAAAAGTTCATGTTACTACAGCATTTCCATTAGTTAACTAGTATTAATCATTCCACTGGACGAGCAATACCATTCTACCTCAATCGGCAATGATAGTTACACACTACTGTTATCAGTAATCACCATGCTACATGGAAAGCAATGGATTGCAAGTGTTTTTGTTCACACTCCTGAACTGCAGCTAATAATAACTGTAATAATAATAATAATTGTGGTATTTCAGTGCTTACTGTGTACCTGGTGCTTTTCTAAGCACTGGGGTAAATGAAAGATAATCGGGATGGACACGGTATCTGTCCTACTACATGGCTCAAAGTCTTAACCCTTATCTTAGAGATGAGGGAACTGAGGCACAGAGAAGTGAAGTGACTGCCCAAGGTTACACAGCAGATAAGTGGTGGGGTCAGAATTAGAACCCAGGTCTTTGCCCTATTCACTAGACCACACTGCTTCTCCACTCATCCCCTTGAAAATGTGCTAAACACAAACATCAGGGAATGCACATTTTTGGGTTTTCTTTAATTATGTTCTTTATAAACCGTGACCATAACACTCCCAGAAAGCACTTCTTTTGGGGCAACTGCAATGTTCTGAGTTTTCTGATGTTCTGAGTTTTCTTCCCCTTCTGTGAGACTCACTAGTGAGAGTCAATTCTTTTGTTAAACTTTTGCCTTTAATTTTAAACCATATGCCATGGCAAATATGAGAACTATAAATGAAGAAACGAATCTCCATCCTCCCCCTTATTTTTGAGCCATAGAAATGGAATCTTTTTTTTAAAGCCAAATTCCAAGCTCAAATGGGTCCTAATTATGTAAGTAACTTTTGGCCCTGATTGACAGAAGTAGTTGATAAAGCTATTTGTTTCCATATGTGAATGGCACTCTTCCTTCTTGAACAAGACAAGCTTTTCTGTGGAATTTCCCATTGACTGAAGAGCCTCCAGTTATTGAGAATACCAGAGGGAAGTGAAAACATCATTTCACACTGCTTGTTAAGCAGAACGCATGAGCATCTGGAGTTTATGGAACCATCCTGCATGCATTAAAAACATTCCCCTGTGGGTTCTCTGACTGTTTAGTCTTTCAAAGGGCAGTTTCCTATTGCCTTTATACTTCCAAACCAAGTACCTGATCCGTCAACCCTAAGGTACCTGAAATACACAATAGAAATGGGATCATTTACTTGGTCCTTTTACATAGGGATTTGGGAGGGGCCCTGAGAATTTAATTTAAAAGCAGGACAAATCATAAAAGGAATCTGTTCTCCAATATCCAGTTGAACTCACAAAAAGGGGGTGATTTTTTGGAGTCAGAGGTCATGGGTTTGAATCCCGGCTCCGCCAATTGTCAGCTGTGTGACTTTGGGCAAGTCACTTCATTCAATCGTATTGATTGAGCATTTACTGTGTGCGGAGCACTGTACTAAGCACTTGGGAAGTACAAGTTGGGAACATATAGAGACGGTCCCTACCCAACAGTGGGCTCACAGTCTAGAAGGGGGAGACAGAACAAAACATATTAACAAAATAAAATAAATAGAATGAATATGTACAAATAAAATAGATTAGTAAATATGTACAAACATATAAACAGGTGCTGTGGAGAGGGGAAGGAGGTAAGGGGGGGATGGGAGGGGGAGAGGAAGGAGGGGGCTCAGTCTGGGAAGGACTCCTGGAGGAGGTAAGCTCTTTGTAGGGCTTTGAAGGGAGGAAGAGAGCTAGCTTGGCTCTTCTCTGGACTTCACTTCCCTGGGCCTCTGTTACCTCATCTGGAAAATGGGGAATAAGATTGTGAGCCCCCTGTGGGACAACCTGATCACCTTGTAACCTCCCCAGCACTTAGAACAGTGCTTTGCACATAGTAAGTGCTTAATAAATGCCATTATTATTATTATTTTCAATTTGATAAACCAGGACAATTTCAGAAACAACCCAAATTCTGCCCTTCGATCCTGCCGCAGAAATCCCAACATCTGCCCATTCACGGATTGGCATAGAGCATTTTAGCATTTTCCCATGTATTCAGTCCATCACTAAATCCTGTTGGTCCCAACTTCACTACAATCTGTCCTTTCCTCTCCACCCAAACTTCCATCCATCAGCCTCCTTGCTGACCTCCAAGGCTCCCGTCTCTCCCTACTCCAGTCCATACTTCACTCTGATGCCCAGGTGGTTTTTCTTCAAAAACTTCGACATGTCACCCCACTCCTCAAAAAACTCCAGTAGTTGCCCATCCACCTCTGTAGCAAACAAAAATACCTCACCATTGGCTTTAAAGCCCCCTTCTTCCTCACCTCACTACTCTCCTACTACAACCTAGCTTGCACACTTTGCTCCTCTAACACTAACCTTCTCACTGTTTCTCAGTCTCGCCTGTTTCACTACTGAGCCCTCACCCATATCCTGCCTTTGCTCTGGAACACCCTCCCTCCTCAATCCATCAGACAATTACTCTCCCCCGCCCTTCAAAATCTTATTGAAGGCACATTTCCAAGAGGTCTTCCCTAACTAAGCCCTCCATTTCCTCTCCTCCCACTTTCTGCCTCATGCCGACTTGCTCCCTTTGTCCTTTCCCTGCTCCCAACCCAAAAGTACTTATGCACATGTATGTAATTAATTTATATTAATGGCTTTCTCCCTCCCTCTAGATTGTAAGCTCATTGCGGGCAGGGAATGTGTTTGTTGTTGCACTGTACTCTCCCAAGCACTTAGTATAATGTTCTGCACACAGTAAACACTAAATAAATACAATTGATTTTTTTTCCTCTTCCACTGCCTTCCCAGAGCCTGCCCCCTACTCTTCTGACAGAGGTGGTTTCAAAACAGCTTTAGAAATTTCATTAGTGACAGTGGATTGGAATGGCAAGATCAAGGACACCTGCTCCCAGAGTGGATTTTTTTCCACTTAAGCATTTCTTTCTCCTCTCTTCCATCACCACCGCAGCTAACCCAGAGGTGCCCAAGAGGAAAAAAATTGTCCTACAAATCTGCCTGGTCTCTGATCCTAACCTTTTGCTCTTAAGCCCTATCCATCCAGGCTGCAACATACCCAGATAGGCAACCCCTCTTTTACTTAACTAACCAGGCAACTACCCCAGTGAGAAACAAACCTGCAACATGGAGGTTTTTCAACATGGACTAGGATTTGCCCCATCTAAATACCAAATGTGGAGTTGACTAGAGGGATATGTAGTCTTAGTTCAGATTCCTTATCATGTACTGAAAGGAAGACATTTATAAAGGGATCTTGCTGTAACATTTATGTCTATACCTAAAGGCTTGCAGGATATGTGAAAGCAATTATTGATTGAATTTCCAACATTTAATGTTTGAGTATTTTACTAATTGCATCTTTGAATCAGTGCCTCATTTTCTTCTGACTTTTCAATTTTCACCATGGAAAATTGTACTGATATGCTTAGACTGCTTCTTGTGATTTGGAGGCAGTCTAGTAGCTACATTTCATTTTGATCCATTCTTCATTTTGAAGAAAAATACACCAATCGCAGTGTCTTGTTTTCAATTCACTAATATTAACATCCTTTCCCATCAGAAACAAAGTTTTGGATTTTGACCAGATTTTTTACTTTTTTTTTGTTTTTTGTTCTCGGCTTTTCTGATAAATTTTGTTTCAATTCTTTAGGATTATACAATGTGAAATACCATAGTAGAAAAAGCCGAGAATGTAAAAGGTTTCTTGTTTACACTTCAAACGCCAGTAAAATGGAATCATCTGCATACCTGGGAATGTGCTACAAATGAGAGCATTTCAGCATTGACTAGCCAAAGCTAAAATCATAATCCCTATGGACACGACCATATTTACAAATAACAAAGAATGAGGGAATTGGTCAAGCATAATGAGAAAATTTGAAAGGAAAGGTTAGAAAATTGAAAAACTTCTAACATTTATGGCATCTATAGTATAGCTTGTCTCTCCACAGGACATTAATCATAGGCCTACTTCCTTTTCTGTTTTCTTGACATTTGAATATTATTTTAGTGAACTTGATAAACAGCCTAATAGACATGGTCATTTTAAAAAAGTCACGAGAACCACAGTGCCAAACTTAACCTCTGTTTCACTTGCATTCATAACCTTTACCTTCAGCCTCAGCTCACCCTCACCCCAGTAGCACGTACATACTTATTTGTAATATCTGCCTACCCCTCTAGACTGTCTACGCTGTGTGTGTGTGCATGTGTGTAATCAGCTCAGTATCGTACTCTCCCAAACAATTAGCACAGTGCTCTATACACAGCAAATGCTCAAATTCAATTGATTGGCTTCAGTTGCAACTTGATCAGTGTGCATAATCTCAACTTGGAATGATTTAAGAAATTATTTAAGAGCCTCCAAATAACAGGAGATAGGAGGAAGGAGAATCAATTGTGTGATGATCAGGAATGCAAGCTGCCTGTGTGGGGTTTTTTTTGTTTGTTTTTTTCATTTTACAGGTGAGCAAACTGAAAAGCGAGTTGCTTGGCCCAAGTCACCCTTCTGGTGAGAGCAGAAATTAGGATTTGCTGTATCTTGTATCGCAGTTGTTATCTTAGGGTAGAAGGAATCTTAAAAGACGACTTTGTCTATTCCCTAATCTTCAGGCAGTGACAAACACACATAATCAATATGCTATTGATGCCTGTTTACTTGTTGTCTGCCTCCCCACTTCTAGACTGTGAGCCCATTATTGAGTAGGTGTTGTCTCTGTTGCCGAATTGTACTTTCCAAGTGCTTAGTACAGTGCTCTGCACACAGTAAGCACTCAATAAATAAGACTGAATGAAATGAATGAACAATTCAAAGCAAATGACAATAATAATAATAGTGACATTTATTAAGCACTTACTATGTGCAAAGCACTGTTCTAAGCACTGAGGAGTTTACAAGGTGATCAGGTTGTCCCACGGGGGGCTCACAGTCTTCATCCCCATTTTACAGATGAGGTAACTGAGGCACAGAGAAGTTAAGTGACTTGCCCAAAGTCACACAGCTGACAATTGGTGGAGCTGGGATTTGAACCCATGACCTCTGACTCCAAAGCCTGTGCTCTTTTCACTAAGCCATGCTGCTTAAGAGAAAGGGAGAATGGGTCCCCTTTTTAAAGACTTCTACAGAAGAAAATTTTACAACTTTCCTAAGTTATTCATTCCAATATTTAATGACTCCAGTATCAAGAAACACTGTGTGTACCTCGCTGTTTTCCTACTACAACCCAGCCTGCACACTTCCCTCCTCTAATGCTAATCTACTCTCTGTAGATTGATCTCATCTATCTTGCTGCCAAACTCTAGCCCACATCCTGATTCTGGCCTGGAACACCTCCCTCTTCTGATCTGAAAGGGGAATCAATCTCCCCACCTTCAAAGGCACATCTCCTCCAAGAGGCCTTCCCTGGCTAGGCCCTCATTTCGTTATCTTCTACTTCCTTCTGTTACATTTGCATTTGGATTTGCACTCTTTACTCACCCCTCTCTCAGCCCCCCAAGTACTATGTACATATCTGTAATTTATTTATATTAATGTCTGTATCCCCCTCTAGACTGTAAGCTCCTAGTGGTCAGGGAATATCTACCAACTCTTAGACTGTATTCTCCTAAGTATTTAAGTGCAGCGCTCTGCACACAGTATGCTCTCAATACAGTTGATTGGACCTAATCCTTAGATTGTAAGCCTCCAAGGGACAGGGACCAGGTCTTCTCACCTATGTATTCTTTCCCAGTATTTGGTGTATATGGTAAGTGCTTAATAGATACCATTACTACTATTCTAGGTATTTCAAGATGCAGTGCAACCTCTTCCCTCGTGAATTATTCCATATGTAGACAGAGTGCATCTGGTTGCCGTCTTATTCATGATAAACCATTTAGACACATAACTAAGTTCTTGGCTTTTTCTTGTCTATAGTGTGTGTGGTTTCTATGCTGCTTATTTATATATTGTTTTACTAAATATAATTACAGAAAATGAAAAGTAACAATTATTTGATAAACCATCCAGCTCTTTCTCCCATTCCTTTGAGCTGGTTATACAATGCTGTCTACTTCCTCTCCTCCAACTCCCTTCTTGACCCTCTACAAAACACTCCTTCATTTTACTGAAACCACTTTCTCCAATGTCATCAATGACTTCCTCTTTGCAAAACCTAATAGACTGTATCCTAAACCCTCCTTACCCTCCTGCCTGCTGTAGTTGCAATGACTCACTCCCTTCTGGAAACACTGTTTAAGCTTGGTTTGTCTTGTATTTATTATTATTTTGTTAGTATGTTTGGTTTTGTTCTCTGTCTCCCCTTTTTAGACTGTGAGCTCACTGTTGGGTAGGGACTGCCTCTATATGTTGCCAACTTGTACTTCCCAAGCGCTTAGTACAGTGCTCTGCACACAGTAAGCTCTCAATAAATATGATTGATTGATTGATTGTATTTCCTCCTGCTTCCAGGACATCAGGCCCCATAAACCCCTTCAAGCTTTGTCCAAAACTGAACTCTTCTTCTCCTCCAAATCCACTCCTTCATCTCACTTTCCCATCACAGTTGACAGCAGCACAATTCTTCCTGTGTCTGAAGCCCCCAATCTTGACATTATCTTTGATTCTACCCTTTTATAATTCCCACATTCACTCTATCAAATTCTGTTCATTCTTCCTCCACAACATTTCCAGGATCTGTCCCTTCCCCACAATCCATTCTCCTGCTCTATCCTGGCTTCACTACCGGATCTGCCTCCTTGCTGATCTTCCTGCTTCTAATCTTTCCTTTTTCACACTTCACTCTGCCAGGTGTCTAATTTTTTTTTTTTCTGAAATGCTTCACTCTCCCTAATGTTAGTCTATTTCTCACCACATACTCTTAATTCTGGCTTTAAGGCAATCAGTCAGCACCAACCTTCACATTTTCCCAGGGTAAAAGAGGATGGAGAAAGTGAACTACCGGCACAGATGACAAACAGGCATTGAAATGGCAATTTAAATATGTGCTGAAATCTTTCCTTCCTTATGCAAATTTAGAGATTGACTCTGCCCCATGGTCCTGCTTTGTGAATTACTAAAACCTGGAGGGCAGGGACAAGAGAAGCAACATAGCCTAGTGGACAGAGCATGGGTCTGGGACTCAGGAGGATCTTAGTCCTAATCCTGGATTCATCACTTGTCTGCTATGAAACCCTGGGCAAGTCACTTCACTTCTCTTTCCCTAGTTACCTCATTTGTAGAATGGGGATTGACTGTGAGCCCCCTGAAGGACAGGGACTGTGTCCAATCCAATTTGCTTATATCCTGTCCAGTGTTTAGTACAATGCCTGGCACATAGATCTTAACATACCATTATTATTATTGTTATTAGTAGTATTATTATTACTATTAATGGCTGTTTGTTACTGCAGTCTTTACCACCTACTTGGGGTAGTTTTTTGTTTTGTTTTTTTCCCCAGACTTCCTGCAATTCCTGTCCTCTTTGCAGCATAGGAAGGAGGGAGTAGGGATAAATCTTCAGCCTCATAAACACATGCTATTGATGCTGGAAATTATCTTAAAGATTTTTACCCCTCCCTCAGCCTCACAGCACTTAAGTCCAAATCCATAATTCCTTTATATTAATGTCTGTCTTCCCCTCTTGACTGTAAGCTTCTCATGGGCAGGGAATACGTCTACCAACTCCATTATACTGTACTCTCCCAAGTGCTTAGTACAGTACTCTGCACACAGTATGTGGTCAATAAATACCATTGATTGTGGGCAGGGAATGTGGCTACTAACTCTGTTATACTTTCCCAAGTGCTTACTACAGTGTTCTGCACACAATAGGTGCTCAATAAGTGTTAGGTATAATTAATTGAATGAATACTATGGATTCTAGCACAATTTTTCCAATATATGAAGCTATTTCTTAAACATGAGAAGATGGATGAAAACTTGAACTTATTTTTGATGTTTCATTCCAAATATGTACAAACCCATAATATGAACTGTTGGTCTAGTTGAAAAATTTGAATAAATCTCAAATAATTTTTCTTATCTGGAAAAATATCCTTAAGGAATAGTTGCATCATATATTATTATGAACCATATTATCAAGTTACTATTTCCCAAGGAATAAATTCAAGGAAAAGTTTCATTATTTTAAATTTGAAGCTTGGGTTTGCCAAACATATTTCTCAGGAGCAAGTGTGAAAATTGGAAAGCCATTTGTTGTTAAACTGAAATCATGCTGCTAAGAACAAGGATTTGAGAGTGAACCTGTGCTCCAGGGGGGTGAGTTTAAAAACTGACCTAGAAGGCCCCTGGCAATGCTGAGATTGCTCCATTCTGACTAAGAATGTGACTGATGAAACTTATGCCTAGGCTCATCAATTAGCTTATTTTCCATTCAGCTCTCACAGTTGGTTTGGCCAAATCAGTCTGCCCAGTGCGGCACCAAATAAATCTAGTGAGACTGGCTCCATTCAGGAATTTGAGGACTATGTAAGAGCTCACATGTTTACATTTGGAAAGTTCCTAATTCAGTCCCTTTTCCTGAGATTTCAGCCTTTTTTGAGGCCTGAGAAATGGAAAATAAATTTCAAAATGTGATCAGAAGGATGGACAATTTGTGTGTGTGTGTGTGTGTGTGTGTGTGTGTGTGTGCGCGTGCATATATATATGGAGCGATTCCAGGGAACTGGAGAAAGTGAAGAAAAGCCCAATGCCCAACACCTTATGACCCTACTATTAGTTATATATTTATATTCTTTGAGCAGAAAGTCACCTTGGAGGAGAACTAATTGTAGTTGTACTAGGGAAAAGGCCCACAATTTCTCTGAAAGTAGAGAAAACACAATTTCACTGCCCTCTGGTGAAAATAAAAGGACCTACTGTCAATAAAAATGAATAGCCAAAAAGTACCTAATAACCCTAGCACAAGATCCTTTAAGGGGAAAATATACCATTCAAAAATATGTGGGGGTTTTCCCCCCAGGTAAAACTGGCTCCAAAATGTGGGCTTTTGATGGAAAAAAATCTCACAATATTTCTTGGGGAATAGGAATGGGAAAGGGTCGGAGGAGTGGGAGTTCAAGACTGTGTGTGTGTGTGTGTGTGTGTGTTTGTGTGTGTTTTATTGTCATCAAAATCTGTATTAGTTTCAATATGTGGCTAGATCTAGATTAGATTTTGATAAAAGATACTTTGAAGGGTTGTCAGAATAAATTGCAGTGCAGGAAATGAGATACTATCAGTTATTTAAACAAACACCAGTATGGAATATATTCACCTTTGCCCCACTAGGGATTTAGTGTTGCCAATACAGAAACTAAGAGGTCGGATTAATGAGGGCTGTTTGGATGTATTTTAGGAATACTGTCATAACTACATAATGCCATTGAATTTACATTATTGATTACACAAGATCTATTGGAATATAAGGGATTTGTCTAGCAGCTAGTGGGTGGGTATTGCCCTGCTCCTATCCTCTGCATAGCCAGACAGTTTCCTATGGGGCAGACTTTGCCGCTGATGTCCTAATGGTTCTAGGCTCTATATCCTGGGTTCTTATCCTGACTCTGCCTTTGTCTCTGAATGGCATTGGGCAAGCCACTTTACTTCTCTGTGTATCAGTTGCCTCGCCTGTAAAATGGGGATTAAGACTGGGAGCCCTGTGTGGTACAAGAACTATTTCCAACCTGATTAGCTTGTATCTGCCTCTGTGCTTAGAACAGTGCCTGGCACATAGTAAACTCTTAAAAATACCACTATTATTATTATTATAATGATACTTCCAGGCACTTGTCTTTTTCCTTTTTTTAAAAGTAGTTATATATTTACTCTGTGTCAACTTCTGTTCTAAGCACTGGAGTATATAGTAATTGTAATATTTTACAGATGACATAACTGAGGCACTGGGAAATTGAGTGATTTGCCCAAGGCCACACAGCAGCTGATTGGCAGAGCCGGATTTAGAACTCAAATCCTCTGATACCAGAGGACTTGCATAGATGGGTGAAGCTATTTGCTGCTGATCTCTTCTACCACAACTTAGCCCTTCTGCACTTACTCTTCCTTTCCCCTCTTCCTTGTCCCTGATCCTGTTCCTGCCCTTTCCATTCTCTGATCATCAAGACGCATTTCAGTTAGTGTCATGATTCTTTTGTTTGGTTTTTTGGTGGTAGATAATTTTTTCTATGGGAAAAAAACCACTGAGTTGTAAGTGTATGACAAATGATTATTGGAAATCTCTTTTCCAGTTTTTGCTGAGGAGTTTTGACAGGGTCCAAATCCACCACTGACACTTGATAAGCATTTTACTAGGTGTTCGGGAGAGTACAACAAGCAAAATACATATTCTTAATAATCCAAATTCACCAGGTAAATGCCAACATATGCCTCTTTTTTGTGGACTGGGTAGAGTTAGCTATTTAGGTGACTTCAAGTATGTCCTTGCCACCAATGCAAAATTAATTTGCAGAAATTCTAAAACTATTCAATTTTCTGTTATCAGGATAAATCTACACAGGTCAAATAAAATGAGTAGTAGTCTTAAGAAAACAGGACCCAAACCCTCCTACAAGCATGAAGCATAGGTTTGAACTCGTCAGATAAAATACCTTTATTGGCCAAGTTATTTAGGTGACAGCTTTACTCTCTTTAAAACTTTTAACCAATGTTGATTCAAACCCAGTTTCCAAAATTCAAAACAAGATCAAGGATAATAAATCTTTATAGAAAAAAAAGTTCTGGGTCCCCTTCTAGTTTCCATCTACACTCACTCCCTTGGAGAACTAACAGCCATCACTATGTGGATGATTCCCAAATCTACAACTCCAGCCTTGATCTCTCTCCTCTGCAGTCCCACATTTCCTCCTGTCTTCAGGACATTGCTACATAAATGCCCCACCACTTCAAACTTAAAATTTCCAAAACAGAACTCCTCATCTTCTAACTCAAACTCTCTCACCCTTTGACTTTTCCATCAGCATAAACAACACCACCAGATTCCCTGCCTCACAGAGTTATAACCTTGGCATTATCCTTTATTCATGTCTCTCATCAAATCTGCACATTCAGTCTGTCACCAAATCCCACCATTTCTACCTGCACACCTCTAGAAATCCGACTCTTCCCCTCCATCCATACTGCTGGCCCTCTGCTCCACTCATTGAACTAACTGTATTCATTACACATTTACTGTGTGCAGAGCACTGTATTCTGCACTTTGGAGAGTACAGTATAACAAAAATTGGTAGACACATTCCCTGCCCACAAGGTGTTTCCAATCATTTTTCATATCATCTTTGGTTACATCCCTGCCTCCTGTATCTCCTAACTTTAGTCCATACAACATTTTGCTTCCTGGTTCATTCTACAGTATTATTCAGTGTGTAACTCCTCAAGAACCTTCAATTGTTGCCCATTCATCACATTAAACAGAAACTCCCTACCATTGGTTTGGATTGATTCAAAGTTCTCAATCAGCTCTCCCCTTCCTACATAACCTCTCCTCTCCCACTACAACTCAGCCCTTCAGCACTTCATTCCTCTAATGCCAACCTATTTACTGTACCTCAGTACTCTCTGTACTCTGTTGCCATCAACCCCTTGCTCACATCTTCTTTCCGACCTTGAATTCCCTACCCTTCATAATAATAATAATAGCTGTAGGATTTTTAAGTGCTCACTGTGTGCCAGGAACTGTACTAAATGGTGGGGTAGATGCAATATAACTAGATTGGACACAGTCTCTGTCCTATAGAGGACTCACAGTCTGAGAGAGAAGAACAAATATTGAATCTCCATTTATAGAGGAAACTGAGGTACAGAGAGGTTAAGAAATTTGCCCATGGTCATGCAGCAGAAAAATGTATCACCAGTTGTTCCAGATGTTTAATTCCTTTCTCAAACCCCCTGTCTTCCCGTCATTCCCATCTCTTGCACCTAATGACCAGGCCACCTAATTCATTGAGCAAATTGAAACCATCAGGAGTGCTTGCCCTAAAATTTCCCCTGTCCTCCTTCAGTTCCTGCCTCAACATGCCCCTTCTTCAACTCTCCCAACTTTCCCAATAGGATCTCAAGAGAACAGTGCCTTGCACATAGTAACAGCTTAACAAATTCCATCATTATTATTATTTTCTGCCTTTTCTCAAAATCCACCCCCTCCACCTGTGCATCTGACTGCATCCCTTTGCATCTTACCAAAACACTTGCCTCCTCCCTTCTTCTCTCCCTGATCGCCATCTTCAGCTGTTCTCTTTTCAATGGTTTCTTTCCCTCTGCTTTCAAACATGCGTCCTGGGCTGATTCCTCCGGCCCTTGTACGGCTCGGGAAACTGAGGCACGGACGGGGCAGTGACTCCCGGGGTCCTCGGCATCCCTGACCCCCACCTGTGCCCCCTGGCTGGTCCCCATCCCTGCTCCAGGCCGCAGGGAGGGAGGAGCCCCCCCCCCCCCGCCTCATTTGGAGCCGCCAAGGGGAGAAGGTCGGCCTGGGGGTCACTCTCCCTGTTAGCCCCCCCCCCCCCCAGTTTGGCCCCTAAAGGGTCGGGGGGTTGACCAGTATCTTGTGCCAACTGGCTAGTGCACCCAGGGAGGTCAGAGGTCGGGGGAGGGGGCGAAGGGGTGGGCCTGATGCCAGGGGCGATGGAGCTCCCCTGGATCCCAGAAGGTCTCACTGCCCCTCCGGCTGGAGCTGACCGCCCCCTCCCCACCTATTCAGGCCCAGGGATCCAAGAGAACCCCCTGGCCTCCTCCCCATCGCCAAAGCCCGGGGGGCTCAAGGGTCGGCAGAGGCTGCCTGGGCCAACCCCTCTGTTACCTCCCCCCTTCTTCTTCCTCTTCCAGGGACCCCCGCCCCAAACCTGGCCACCCTGCCCCACTCCCTTGGCCGGAGGGGGGAGAACAGGGATGGGAGAGAGAGGGAAGGGGAGAGAGAGAGAAAGAGAGGAGAGTGAGAGGAGAGAGAAGGAAGAGAGGAGAGAAAAAAGGGAGAGAGTGGGAGAAAAGAGGAGAGAAAAACAGGAGAGAAGGAGGAGAGGAGAAAAGAGGAGAGAGAAGAAAGAGGAGAGAAAAAAGGGAGAGAGTGAGAGAAAAAGAGGAGAGGAGAAAAGAGGAAAGAGAAAAAGTGAGGAAAGAGAAAAAAGAGAGGAAAGGAGAGGATAAAGTGAGAGAGAAAAAAGGAAAGGAGAGATAAAAAGTGAGAGAAAAAGAGGAAACGAGAGATAAGGAGGCCTTACCAGACTGAGCTCTCTCCTTCCTCTCCCCCTCCTCCCCCTCTCCATCCCCCTGCCTTACCTCCTTCCCTTCTCCACAGCACCTGTATATGTTTGTGTATTTATTACTCTATTTTATTTGTACATATTTATTCTATTTATTTTATTTTGTTAATATGTTTTGTTATGTTCTCTGTCTCCCCCTTTTAGACTGTGAGCCCACTGTTGGGTAGGGACCATCTCTATATGCTGCCAACTTCTACTTCCCAAGCACTTAGTACAGTGCTCTGCACACAGTAAGCGCTCAATAAATACGATTGAATGAATGAATGCCCATGTCTCCCCAGCCTAAAAAAAACCCTCCCTTGACCCCATTGCTCCCTCCAGTTATCACCCCTATATCCTCCTACCATTCCTCTCCAAACTCCTTGAGCAAGTTGTTTACTCCCAATGTCTCAAGTTCCTCTCCTCCAATTCTCTCCTTGACCCCCTCCAATCTGGCTTCTGCCCTTTTCACTCCACTGAAACTGTCCTCTCAGAGGACACAAATGATCTCCTTCTTGCCAAATCCAAAGGCCTCTACTCCACCCTAATCCTTTTCCACTTCTCAGCTGCCTTTAACATTGTTGACCACCCCCTTCTCCTGGCAAAATAATCCAACCTCAACTTCACTGACACTGTCCTTTCCTGGTTCTCCCATCTCTCTGACCACTCATTCTCATTCTTTCTCAGACTCCTCCTGTGCCTCCCATCTTCTAACTGTGGCTCATTTCTGGATCCACTTCTATTCTCCATCTACACCCACTCCTCTGGAGAATTTATTCACTCCAATGGCTTCAACTACCACCTCTATGTGGATGATCCCCAAATTTATATTTCCAGCTCTATCTCTCCCTGTCTTCAGTCTCACATTTCCTCCTGCCTTCAAGACATCTCTACTTGGATGACCCACTGAAAACTTCAAATTTGACATGTCCAAAATAGAATTACTCATTTTTGCATCCAAACCCTGCACACCCCTGATTTCCCTGTCACTGTAGACAGCTCCATCATCTTTCCTGTCTTGCAAGCTCATAACTTTAGCTCATCTGTCTCATTCAACCCACATATTCAATCTATCATTAAGATAGATTGTTCAATCGATCGCTCTGTTCAGTCTTCACAACATCACTAAAATCTGACCTTTCCTCTCCATCCAAACTGCTAGCACATTAATCCTATCACTCATCCTGTCACACCTGGATTACTGTATCAGCCTCCCTGCCTCCTGCCTCTATCCCCTCCAGTACATACTTCACTCTGCTGCCCAGATCATTTTGCTACATTATGTCCATTTTTCTCCAATCTTCAAAACCTTCCAGTGGTTTCCCATCCACCTCCACATCAAACAGAAACTCCTTACCATCGACTTTCAAGCACTCAATCACCTGTCCCCTCCTATCTTTCCCCACTGCTCTCCTATTACAACCCAGCCTACATACTTCACTCTTCTAATGCCAACCTACTAATTGTACCTCCATCTCATCTATCTCCCCACTGGCCTTTCACCCACATCCTGCCTCTGGCCTGGAACACCCTCCCTCTTTGTATCCTCATTTCAATTACTCTCTCCACCTTCAAAGCCTTATCGAAGGCACATCTCCTCTAAGAGGGCTTCCGTAGCTATTCATTTCCTCTTTTTCCATTCCCTTCTGCATCACCCTCATTTGCTCCTTTTATTCACCCCTACCTCAGCTCCATAACACCTTTGTACATATCCATAATTTATTCATTGATATTAACATCGGTCTCCCCCTCTAGACTCGTTGTAGACAGGGAATGTGTCTACTAACTCTGTTGTATTCCCCTAAGCACTTAGTACAGCACTTTGCAAACAGTAAGCACTCAATAAATGAGGTTGATGAATTGATAAAGTGATAGAGTCCATATTAGAACGCAGGTCTTCTGACCCCCAGGCCCATTATCTTCCCACTGGACCATGCTACTTCTCCCCTTCTTCAAAGTCCTACTAAAATTATATTTCCTCTAAGAAACCTTCCCAATTAACCTCTCATTTCCCCACATTATTCACACTCTTTTGCATTATCCATGCAGCTATGTGCCTCTTAATAATAATAATAATGGCATTTATTAAGTGCTTACTATGTGCAAAGCACTGTTCTAAAGTGCTGGGGAGGTTACAAGGTAATCAGGCTGTCCCATGGGGAGGCTCACTGTCCTCATTTTACAGATGAGGTAACTGAGGCCCAGAGAAATTAAGTGATTTGCCCAAAGTCACACAGCTGACATGTGGTGGAGCTGGGATTTGAACCTATGACCTCTGACTCCAAAGCCTGTGCTCTTTCCATTGAGCCACACTGCTTCTCTATAATTAAGCGCTTACTATGTGCCAAGCACTGTTCTAAGTGCTGGGGGAATACAAGGTAACTGAGGTTGTTCCACATGGGGCCTACAGTCTTCATCCCCATTTTACAGATGAGGGAACTGAGGCACCGAGAAGTGAAGTGACTTGCCCAAAGTTACATAGCTGACAAGTGACAGAGTCGGGATTAAAACCCATGACCTCTGACTCCCAAGCCCGGGCTCTTTCCACTGAGCCACGCTGTTTAGTCAAAGCACTTTGATTCTTAACCTAGAGCACTTACGTATGTATTCTTATACTCTGTGGCTTCCACAATCTGCAATTCATTTAATGTCTGTCTCTCCCACTAGACTAATAATTTTAAGGGTGTATATTTTTTCTAACAACTTTACTGTACTCTCCCAAGTGGTTAGTACAGTGCTCAGGATGCAATAAGTGATCAGTAAGCACCACTGATTGATGGACAATGGTAAGGGCCTAGGAATCAGAAGGCCTGTGTTTTAATTCTGGCTCTACCATTTGCTGCTATGCATCTTTAGGCAAGTCACTTAATTTCTCTGTGCCTCAGTTTCCTTATCTGTAAAAGCGGGAATGAAATACCTGTCCTCCCTCTTATTTAGTCTGTGAGCCCCTGTGGGAATGTGACTGTATCCTACCGGATTATCAATCAATCAATCATATTTATTGAGCGCTTACTGTGTGCAGAGCACTGTACTAGGCGCTTGGGAAGTACAAGTTGGCAATATATAGAGACAGTCCCTACCCAACAGTGGGCTCACAGTCTAGAAGGGGGAGACAGAGAACAAAACCAAACATATTAACAAAATAAAATAAATAGAATAGATATGTACAAGTAAAATAAATAAATAAATAAATTGAATAATAACTATATACAAACATATATACATATACTGGTGCTGTGGGGAAGAGAAGGAGGTAAGACAGGGGGATGGAAGGGGGGCGAGGGGGAAAGGAAGGAGGGGGCTCTGTCTGGGAAGGCCTCCTGGAGGAGGTGAGCTCTCAGTAGGGCCTTGAAGGGAGGAAGAGAACTAGCTTGGCGGATGTGCGGAGGGAGGGCATTCCAGGCCGGGGGATGACGTGGGCTGGGGGTCGACGGCGGGACAGGTGAGAACGAGGCACGGTGAGGAGATTAGCGACAGAGGAGCAGAGGGTGCGGGCTGGGCTGGAGAAGGAGAGAAGGGAGGTGAGGTAGGAGGGGGCGAGGTGATGGAGAGCCTTGAAGCCGAGGGTGAGGAGCTTCTGCCTGATGCGCAGATTGATTGGTAGCCACTGGAGATTTTTGAGGAGGGGACTAACATGCCCAGAGCGTTTCTGGACAAAGACAATCCAGGCAGCAGCATGAAGTATGCATTGAAGTGGGGAGAGACACGAGGATGGGAGATCAGAGAGAAGGCTGATGCAGTAGTCCAGACGGGATAGGATGAGAGCTTGAACGAGCAGGGTAGCGGTTTGGATGGAGAGGAAAGGGTGGATCTTGGCAATGTTGCGAAGCTGAGATGGGCAGGTTATTATCATGTATCTGCCCTTGTGTTTATTGCTTGGCATACAGTAATCACTTAAAAATATTATTATCGAAGTGATACTATTTATCTTTAAACTAACCAGTAACTGTGAAAAGCTTAAATTAAAAATCTTATTTTATATTTCAAGCTCTGAGAAGGAGCATGGTATAGTGCATAGAGCAAGGGCCTGGAAGTCAAAATGACCTGGGATAATCTCTGCTCTGCCACTTATCTGCTGGATGACCTTGGACAAGTCATTTCACTTCTCTGTGCCTCAGTTTCCGCATCTCTAAAATGGTGATTAAGACTGTAAACTCTATGTGGCACATGGTCTGTGTCCAACCTGATTAGCACATATCTAGCCCAGTGCTTAGAATAGTGCCTGGCACATAGTAAATGCTTAACAGCATAAAAAAGTGGCTTATGTGTAATTTGAAAATATTTGCTCCTTTAAAATCAGAACTATTGAATTTCTATGAATGATTTTTAATAGCACACATCTTTCAACACTTGAAATATGGCAGGAGTTGAGAGAGAATGTGGGAAGTGCTGTGTTAGAACTAGATCAACCTTGCTTTGCATTTGGCTTTGGGCTTTGACCCAGACCTAAGTGCTCAGACTGGCAGGATCTGGGTCTGAGCCCAACCCCTTGCCACCTAGCCCTTGCAATGGTCTTCTTCCCATCCCCAAATATCACCGTAACCTGCTCTTTAGATTGGTGACTTAGATCTGAAGTTTGGAATTGGGGCTGAAAACTCTAATTCACTCAAATCCACCTCTGTGAAAGGGCACTCCCTCACTGAAGATGGTAGTCTGGGAAAAATGTTCTTCCAATCAAAATTTTCAGGAATCTCATAAACAAGTATGAGGACATTCTTTCAAAAATATCACTAGGTCTGTATCATAAGGCATGTGACTTGACCCCATTTTTAACCTTAGACTTTATATAACAAAAAAAAAGTGGTAGTGACAAAACTCTTTTGCATCCAAATATTTCTGGTGATCCATAACATTAAACAGTTATTGATTTCTTCCAAAAAAATAATCAAATCTGTTCCCAATGTGTGTGGGTGCAGTTAAACCTCACAAAAGTGAAAACTGCAAGGGTAACTGTCCTTAGGGGAGTGCTCTGCCCACAGTAATAATTGTGTTATTAATCACTTACTCTGTGAAAAAGACTGTATTAAGCACTGGAGTAGATACAATAATAATAATAATAATAATAATAATGTTGGTGTTTGTTAAGTGCTTACTATGTGCCAAGCACTGTTCTAAGCGCTGGAGTAGATACATGGTAATCAGGTTGTCCCACGTGAGGCTCACAGTCTTCATTCCCATTTTACAGATGAGGGATCTGAGGCCCAGAGAGGTGAAGTGACTTCCCTAAAGCCACACAGCTGGCAAGTAGCGGAGCCGGGATTAGAACCCACGACCTCTGGCTCCCAAGTCCGTGCTCTTTCCACTGAGCCACGCTGCTTCTCTATCAGATCCCCCCTGGGGCACAGCCTATGTAGGAGGGAGAACAGTCCCATTTTGCAGATGAAAGAACTGAGGCATAGAGAAATTAAATGACTTGCCCAGTGTCACACAGCAGACAAATATCAGAGCCATGATTAGAACCCAGATCCTCCAACTCCCAAGCCTGTGGTCGTTCCATTAGGTAACATTTTTTCACTACCACTTCTTAGCATCATCTATTCTTATTCTTTTTTTTTCGTTTTTTACTGCTTAAGACTCTTTGGATGGAGGAAATCAGTAAAAAAATAATTCAAGGCTGGTTTAACTTTAACTGGAAATCAATCCCATCATTGCATATTTATTAAACCATAAAACACTTATAGAATGTAACCATACACTTAACTACATAACTCTCATGTGGTGTTCTGAATTTTCTGCTTGTTCCCCTTTCTCTTCCTGTCTCTCTAGAGAATTTTCCCTCTTATAGGTGGACTAGCCTAAAGTGAGCTAAAAAATTCGTGGTGATCTGACCCAGCTCTGGATCTGTCTTATTAGCTGCCTAATTTTCACAATATCTCATAGATTTTATGTGTTCAAATTACATGCATGTAGTGTGCTCCAAACCCCAATCCAGGATAGATGACTCTGTCATCTATTCGTATAATAGACAAAGTGATCTGGGCTCCTAGCTGATGGGGACTAACTAGAGGGCTGAACATGAGCAATGTTCTTATTGACACTCTCTGTCTGATGGCAAAGTAGTAGATTTATTGTCTGTCTACCCCTTCTAGAGAAGCAGCGTGGCTCAGTGGAAAGAGCATGGTCTTTGGAGTCAGAGGTCATGGGTTCAAATTCCAGCTCTGCCAATTGTCAGCTCTGTGACTTCAGGCAAATCACTTAACTTCTCTGTGCCTCAGTTACCTCATCTGTAAAATGGGGATTAAGACTGTGAGCCCCGCGTGGGACAACCTAATCACCTTGTAACCTCCCCAGTGCTTAGAACAGTTCTTTGCACATAGTAAGCACTTAATAAATGCCATTATGATTATTATTATTATTATTCTAGACTGCGAGCCCATTGTTGGGTAGGGACCGTCTCTACATGTTGCCAACTTGTACTTCCCAAGCGCTTAGTACAGTGCTCTGCACACAGTAAGTGCTCAATGAATACGATTGAATGAATGAATGAATTAACATCTCTATGCAGATGATTCCCAAATCTACATCTCCACATCTCCAGCCCTGACCTCTCTCCTTCCCTGCCATCTCACATTTCCTCCTGCCTTCAAGACATCTCTACTTGGGTGTCCTGCCAACATCTCAAATTGAGTATCTCTGAAGCTGAACTTCTTATCTTCCCATCCAAACCTTGTCCTTCCATCTCTTTCTCATCATTGTAGACTACATCCTTAACCTCCCTATCTCACTTACTTGTAAACTTGGTGTTGTTCTCTACTCATCTCTCTCATTCCACCCTCATATTCAATGTCACCAAAATCCTGTCTGTTCTATCTTCACGATGTTCCTAAAATCTGACTTTTCCTCTCCATCCAAACAGCTACCATGCTGATCCAAGCACTTATCTTATCCCACCTTGACTAGTGCCTCTGCTTCCTCGCTGGTCTTCCAGCCTCTTGCCTCTCCCGACTCTAATCCATACTTCACTCTGCTGCATGGATCATTAATCAACAAAAATGTTCAGTCCATGTCTTCCCCACTCCTCAAGACCCTCCAGTCATCCATCCATCTCTACATTAAACAGAAGCTCCTTACCATTGGCTGTAAATCACTCAATCAGCTTTCCCCATCCTACCTCACCTTGTTCATCTCCTACTACAGTCCAACCTACACGCTTCACACTTCTAGGACCACCTGACTCACTGTGGCCCGATCTCATCTACCTCACTGCCAACCCCTTTTCTACATCCTCCCCCTAGCCTGGAATGCCCTCCTTCTCCATATACACCAGACTGCCACTCTCTTCACCTTTAAAGCATTATTAAAGTCATATCTCCTCCAAGAGGCCTTCTCTGATTTAAGCCCTCTTTTCCACAGCTTGCACTCCCTCCTGCATTGCTTATGCATTTTGATCTGTGACCTTTGGACATTTGATACTTGCTCTGAGCCAAACTCCACAGCACTATGTACATATCTTTAAATTATACATTATAAATTTGTTATTCATATTAACGTCTGTCTCCCCTTCTTGACTATAAGCTTGTTATGGGTAGGGAACATGATTAATTCTGTCATTGTACTCTACCAAGCACTCAGTACATTGCTCTTCAGATAGTAAGTGCTCAAGTGCTAAGCACTGGGAAGGCCTATGCATGTAGGATTTGGACATGGTCCCTATCCCACAAGGCACACTTGGGCTCTATCTATCTGACTCTAGTTCTAAAATTCATGAAATGAGAATTGGGCAAATTCTGGAAACTTCTGTTAAACTAGAGGAGGGAGGGGGGAGGTGCCAGATGTTTTAGCTAAACTGGAGTGGATATTTAACAATTCAAGCTTTTCTCAGTGACAAGTAACAGATCTTCATTATTCCAAACTAGTTGATTCATCCTGTTTCAAATGACTTCGCTTTTCAAAGGATGAGTTTTAGGGAGAATAGTTGAAGTTAATGAATTGTATTTTAATAACTCCCCCCCCACATTTTTTTTTTTTGCTTTATGCTCCCTGTCAGAACAATTCAGAAGTTTTTCAAATTATTTAGAGAGAAGTTGCTTGAGGAAACCTAAATCTCATAAACATGACTTTTTATGGAAAAACATGTCGATTTAAATGAGGTCTAATAATAATAATAGTAATAATGATGGTATTTGTTCATTCATTCAATTGTATTTGAGTGCTTACTGTGTGCAGAACACTGTACTAAGTGCTTATTTGTTAAGTGCTTAGTATGAGCAAGCACTGTTCTATGCACTGGGGGGATAAAGGTGATCAGGTTGTCCCATGTGGGGCTCACAATCTTAATCCCCATTTTTCAGATGAGGTAACTGAGGCACAGAGAAGTTGAATGACTTGCCCAAAGTAATACAGCTGACAAGCGGTGGAGTTGGGATTAGAACCCATGACCTCTGACTCCCAAGCCCAGGCCCTTTCCACTGAGCCACGCTGCTTCTTTAACATGGGTCCAGTCAAATCACTCGGGGCAGTGTGAACTGCATTATCATTGTTCTATCATATACCCACTTGGCTTTCACTTTTCATAATATGACTATGTTTTGGTATTAGATTTAAATGAGAATAGAAAAGATGGAACATGTACGTTAAATGATACACAAGGGATCAGATTTAAAATATGGAAGGAAAGTTCACGAATCAATAATATTAAAATGGTTATTGGATTTTAATATTAATAGGCTGGAAGGAATTATTGGGCTGAAACCAAGGCTACTTAAAATTGGAATACATTATGGAGCTAAACCATTAGCTTAGAATAAGAAATTATTTTTTTCAAATAATACCTACAATTTAAAAAGCTATTTTGTGTGTCATCTTTAGGGAAAGATTTTGAGGAACTTAGATATCCCAGACAAATTTGAAAATATCCATGGTGCAATACACAATACATCCTGAAATATAAGCAGGTTCCCTGGCATTCGTGTTTGTAATATAATAAGAGAAGATGTAAATATGCTGCTAAAAGGCCAAGGACAGTCATAATATCAGAGTCTATTTTACATAACTATGCTTCTGTATATAAAAAGGTATGTAGATGATTTTACGATATATTATTGTTAGGGTCAATGGGCAGAGGCCTCCCATCTGTACCACTCATTAGGGTACACCCAATCACATAATTCTCTCTTCAGTGTGGGTTGTCCTATGGCCTTTGACCATTTTCAGTGACTTGCCTCAGGATGGCCAGACCTCACCTAACTCCAGCTCTGGGAGAAGTCATCAGACCCACTCCTGGTCATTGCACCAATCAGAGAGTGCCCTGGGGTTCACAAGTTGTCATCCCATCACACACATTGTCCTACATTTGCTATCCTGCAAAGCTGCAAGGCATCCTATAGGCATCGTGGTAACAGTCCACCTGGCATGGAACTCTGAGGTCCAGATAGTCCCATGAGAGGGGATACCCAGGCCACCTTGGAATGAACCAAGGACTGCACATGTCTGACAGTCCACCATTCTCTCCACCTTAATAACCCTTTTAATATCACATCTTTTTCAAGAGGCCTTCCTAAGCCCTCTTTTTTCTTATCCACCCTTCCCTTGGGTCACCAATATACTTGGCTGTGTACCCCTTAAGAACTTTGAAACTCACTCTAGCCCCTCAGCACTTCTGTACACATCCTTAAATTCCACTATTTTCCCTATCAGTCAAATATCAGTTTTACCTGCTGTTAAAAAAAAACAACAATTCTATGGCCTCTGAACATTATTTCTGTTGTCTCAGATCAAAAAGTTTCAAGCTAATGGAATTACAAAATTTTGCTCTTAAAATCATGGAATCCTTCCCTTTCATAATCTTTGCTAAACCATCTGCAAACTCAGAGTGAGCATAACATCCTTCCTCCAGTATTAGGCACATACTTGTGGCCATTAACGCCCTAGGTTTTGTGTCTTTTTTTTTTTTTTTTTTTTTACCCCCCTAAGGTATTTTTGAATCACTATGTGCCAGACCCTGTAATAAGTGCTGGGGTAGATATAAGCTAATCAGGTTTGAAATGGTCCCCATTTTACATATAACTGAGGCACAGAAACATTGTGACTTGCCTAAATTCACACAGACAAATGTTTGAGTTGGGATTAGAATCCAGTCCTCTGACTCCCAGGGCCATAGTCTTTCCATTAGGCCATGCTTCCTCTTAAACAATTTTCATTGATTTTTTTTTTTTTAAAGAATCTTTCTGCACAAAAATGCTATGATTGTTGTCAATACGACCTGTACAACATCAAGTATGTAACTTCAGCTCAATAAATAATGAATAGTAACATCATCATATATGCTATATGTCATAAATATTGAAAATATGCAGTTGGCAAGAATGGGAGGGAGATGTCACTTTCAGATTTACTTATTAAAGACACTGCTGGCTGCAAGCTGTATGGATAAAAATGTTTCCACTTATGGGATTTGATGTTAAATAAGAAAAATAACATGTAGGGGCCAACAGTTTCAGGAGAGTGTAACTGACTTCTATTTCAGCAGAAGCAAAATAACTGCCATCGTTGACTAGTAATCAGGTAAATTCCCTCCCACCTACCTTCTCTGATCTACTACAGCCCAGTCTGAATGCTTCACTCCTCTAATACCAACCTACATACTATGCCTCAATCTCTTCTGTTTAGCCACTGACCCCATGCCCACATTATTCCTTTGACCTGGAATGCTCTCTTCCTTTCATCTATGAAAGATCACAATGCTCCTCGCCTTCAAAACCCTCCAAAAATTGCAACTCCTCCTCCAATAGGCCTTCTCTGGCTAACCCTTCATTTAAGGGATATGAATCCCTTTAATATTTGTTCGCCCCACCCTCAACTGCATAACACTTATGTACCTATGCTTTCCCACTCCCGTTTCCCCTATCTGTAATTTATTGTAATGTTTCTCCCCTTCCAGACTCTGATCTCCTTGTGGGTAAGGAATGTGTCTTCAATTCTACCGAATTGTTTTCTTTCAAGTGCCTAGTACAGTGCTTGACAGACAGTAAGGGCTCAATCAATACTATTTATTTACTGCTCCCCCACTATAGACTGTAAGCTCGTAGTTGGCAGGGAATGTGTGTCTGTTTATTCAATGGTATTTATTGAGCGCTTACTGTGTGCAGAGCACTGTACTAAGTGCTTGGAAATTACAATTCAGCAACAGAGATAATCCTTACCCAAAAATGGGCTCATGTTCTAGAAGCAGGGAGGCAGACAAGAAAACAAATAGACAGGCATCAATAGCATCAAAATAAATAAATAGAATTATAGATATACATACACATCATTAATTAAGTAAATAGAATAATACATACATATATACACAAGTGCCATGAGGCGGGAAGGGGGGTACAGCAGAGGGAGGGAGTAGGGAAAATGGGGAGGGGGGAGGAGCAGAGGAAAATGGGGGCTCTGTCTGGGAAGGCCTCCTGGAGGAGGTGAGCTTTCAGTAAGCCTTTGAAGAGAAGAAGTGAGCTAGTTTGGCAGATGTGAGGAGGGAGGGCATTCCAGGCCAGCGGTAGGATGTGGGCCAGGGGTTGACAGCGGGACAGGTGAGAACGAGGCACAGTGAGGAGGTTAGCGGCAGAGGAGCTGAGGGTTCTGGCTGGGCTGTAGAAGGAGAGAAGGGAGGTGAGGTAGGTGGGGGCAAGGAGATGGAGAGCTTTGAAGCCAATAGTGAGGAGTTTTTACTTCATATAATAATAATAATAATAATAATAATAATAATGGTATTTAAGTGCTTACTATGTGTGAAGCACTATTCTAAGTGCTGGGGGGGATACAAGGTGATCAGGTTGTCCCAGATCAGGTTGTCCCACTTGGGCTCACAAACTTAATCCCCCATTTTACAGATGAGGTAACTGAGGCCCATAGAAGTTAAGTGACTTTCCCAAAGTCACACAGCTGACAAGTGGTGGAGCTGGGATTAGAACCCATGACCTCTGACTCTCAAGCTCTTTCCACTGAACCTCGCTGCTTCTCACAATATGAAGGTTGATAGGCAACCACTGGAGATTTTTTTTTTGGGGGGTGGGTGGGGGGGGTGACATGCCCAGAGTGTTTCTGTAGAAAGATAACCCGGACAACAGAGTGAAGTATTGTACTCTCCCAGGTGCTTAGTACAGAGCTCTGCATACAGTAAGCACTCAATAAATATGATTGAATGAATGATTGCATCAGCTCACCCTCCCATTCAGCAATTGGAATTGGATGTGATCATCTTAAAACAGAGGCTTTGGGCCAGATGTTGGGGGAACAAACATAACAGTGCTGAAAGGTACTATCTTCAGAACTCCACACCATTGGCTTTAAAGCACTCAATCAACCTGGCCTTTCTACCTTACCTTGCTACTCTTCTCCTACAACCCAGTCCACACACTTTACTTCTCTAACAGTAACCTTTTTACTGAACCTTGATTTTGTCTATCTTGCCGCCAACCCCTCCTCCACAACCTCTCTCTGACCTGGAATGCCCATCCTCCACAAACTGGACAGATAATTACTCCCTCTCTCCCCCCTTAAAGCCTTATTGAAAGCATATCTCCTCCACGAGGCCTTCCTTAAATAAAACCCCCTTACCTCTTCTCCCATTCTTTTCTATGTTGCCCTGACTTGCTCCCTTTGTTAATTTCCACCCCACAACCTGCCCCACAGCACTTATGTACATATCTGTAATTTATTAATATTAATGTCTGTCTACCCTTTTATACTATAAGCTCATTGTGGGCAGGGAATATGTTCATTTATTATTATATTGTACTCTCCTAAGCATTTTGTACTGTGCTCTGCACACAGTAAGCGCTTAATAAATACAACTGAACTGAATGAATGAATGTAGTTGAGTTGGTAAAGTTTCCAGAATCCAGACTAAGAGTTCTAATGCTTTTTATAAGATCTATGAAAATAAAAATGCCACACATACCTCTCCTACATGGGGCTCACTGTCTAGGAGGGAATAGGGTTTAATCTTCATTTTACAGATGAAACAAGTGAGGTAGTAATAATAATAATAATAATAACAATGGTATTTGTTAAGCACTTACTATGTGCAAAGCACTGTTCTAAGCACTGGGGGGGATACAAGGTGATCGGGTTGTCCCAAATGGGGCTCACAGTCTTAATCCCCATTTTACAGATGAGGGAATTGAGGCACAGAGAAGTTGCAGATTTGCCCAACGTCACACAGCTGACAATTGGTGGAGCTGGGATTTGAACGCATGACCTCTAACTCCAAAGCCCATGATATTTCCACTGAGCCACACTGCTTCTGCATTTAAGTGATCTGCCCCAGGTCACACAACAAAGTTGCAGAGCCAGGGTTAGAACCCAGGTCCTCTGATTCCCAGACCCATGCTCTTTTCTCTAGGCCACACTACTTCATCTTTCCTTTTCCTCCATTTGTTGTGCAGGAGAAGCAGTGTTGTCTACTGGAGAGAACACGGACCTGGTAGTCAGAGGTCATGGGTTCTAATCCCGTCTCCACCCCTTGTTTGCTGTGTGACTTTGGGCTTCTGTGCCTGTTAACCCATCTGTAAAATGAGGATTACCACTGAGCCCCAAATGGGACATGCACTACGTCCAACCTGATAAGCTTGTAAGCACTTAATACAGTGCTCTGCACATAGTAAGTGCTTAATCAATGTGACTGAATTGAATTAATATCCCAATACTTAGTACAGTGCCTGCTACATAGTAAGTGCTTAACAAATATAATAAAAACATCATATCTGCTGTCACACGTGGCCTTAAGCCACACTGTGATTCCAGGAGTCAATGATATTCTTCCACATGGCTCAGTGGAAAGAGCACAGGCTTGGGAGTCAGAGGTCGTGGGTTCTAATCCCAGCTCTGTCACTTGTCTGCTGTGTAACCTTGGGCAAATCACTTTACTTCTTGGTGCCTGTTACCTCATCTGTAAAATGGGGATTAAGACTGTGAGCCCCAGGTGGGACAACCTGATTACCTTGTATCTACCCCAGCACTTAGAACAGTGCATGGCACATAGTAACCACTTAACAAATACCACCATTATTATTATTATTTAGTAGCTGATCTAGGACAACTGTAACTTACCTGCAATGGAGAGTGATGTGATGCCTTGAATGCCATAAAACTCTCGTACCACTAACCCACAGCCCTGGATCACTGCCACTGTCTGCCTCCTTTGCTCTTATGCTCAAGCTGCTGAACGCTGCTGGTGAAAGTCTAAACACCATGCCAACCTCGTTCACTTCAAGTTTATCCTTTCCTGCCTTAACTCAGCCCTCTCCTCTGCCAGACAAAACTATTTCTCCTCCCTTATTGACAACCATGCCCATCATCCCCGTCAGCTCTTCTGTATATTCAACTCCCTTCTCAGGCCCCCGGTTCCTCCCCTTCCTCCTTCCCTCACCCCCAACGATCTGGCCTCCTACTTCATTAATAAAATTAAATCCATCAGGTCTGAGCTCCCCAAAGTCACTCCCCCCATTTCTCCAACCCCTCAGCTCTCAACGCTCTCCGCTACATTCCCATCCTTCCCAGCAGTATCCTCAGAGGAGATCTCCTCCCTCCTCTCAAGTGCTACTCCAGCCACCTGTGCTTCTGACCCCATTCCCTCTCAGATTATGAAATCTCTCACTCCGTCCCTTCTCCCCTCCTTAACTTCCATCTTCAGCCACTCACTCTCCACTGGTTCCTTCCCCTCTGCCTTCAAACATGCCCACATCTCTCCCATCCTAAAAAAACCTTCTCTTGACCCCACCTCACTTTCTAGTTATCGCCCTATCTCCCTCCTACCATTCCTTTCCAAACTCCTTGAACGAGTCATCTACACGCGCTGCCTTGAATTCCTCTACACTAACTCTCTCCTCAACCCCCTCCAATCTGGTTTCCGTCCTCTACATTCCATGGAAACTGCCCTCTCAAAGGTCACCAATGACCTCCTGCTTGCCGAATCCAACGACTCATACTCTATCCTAATCCTCCTCGAGCTCTCAGCTGCCTTCGGCACTGTGGACCACTTCCTTCTCCTCAACACGCTATCCAACCTTGTCTTCACAGACTCTGTCCTCTCCTGGTTCTCCTCTTATCTCTCTGGCTGTTCATTCTCAGTCTCTTTTGCAGGCTCCTCCTCCCCCTCCCATCCCCTTACTGTAGGGGTTCCTCAAGGGTCAGTTCTTGGTCCCCTTCTGTTCTCGATCTACACTCACTCCTTTGGTGAGTGTACACTCAGCCTTCTCTTTGATCTCCCGTCCTCGTGTCTCTCTCCACTTCAATCCATACTTCATGCAGCTGCCCGGATTATCTTTGTCCAGAAACGCTCTGGGCATATTACTCCCCTCCTCAAAAATCTCCAGTGGCTACCAATCAATCTGCGCATCAGGCAGAAACTCCTCACCCTGGGCTTCAAGGCTCTCCATCACCTCGCCCCCTCCTACCTCACCTCCCTTCTCTCCTTCTACAGCCCAGCCTGCACCCTCCGCTCCTCTGCCGCTAATCTCCTCACCGTACCTCGTTCTCGCCTGTCCCGCCATCGACCCCCGGCCCACGTCATCCCCCGGGCCTGGAATGCCCTCCCTCTGCCCATCTGCCAAGCTAGCTCTCTTCCTCCCTTCAAGGCCCTACTGAGAGCTCACCTCCTCCAGGAGGCCTTCCCAGACTGAGCCCCTTCCTTCCTCTCCCCCTCATCCCCCTCTCCATCCCCCCATCTTACCTCCTTCCCTTCCCCACAGCGCCTGTATATATGTACATATGTTTGTACATATTTATTACTCTATTTATTTATTTATTTATTCTGCGTGTACATATCTATTCTATTTATTTTATTTTGTTAGTATGTTTGGTTTTGTTCTCTGTCTCCCCCTTTTAGACTGTGAGCCCACTGTTGGGTAGGGACTGTCTCTATATGTTGCTAATTTGTACTTCCTAAGCTCTTAGTACAGTGCTCTGCACATAGTAAGCGCTCAATAAATATGATTGATGATGATGATGATGACCTCATTCGCTCCCACAGCTTCAACTGTCATCTTTACGCTGGTGACACCCAAATCTACATCTCTGCCCCTGCTCTCTCTCCCTCCTTCCAGGCTCGCATCTCCTCCTGCCTTCAGGACATCTCCATCTAGATGTCTGCACGCCACCTAAAACTCAACATGTCCGGGACTGAACTCCGTGTCTTCCCTCCCAAACCCTGCCCTCTCCCTGACTTTCCCATCACTGTTGACGGCACTAACATCCTTCCCGTCTTACAAGCCCGCAACCTTGGTGTCATCCTCGACTCCGCTCTCTCGTTCACCCCTCACATCCAAGCCATCACCAAAACCTGCCGGTCTCAGCTCCGCAACATTGCCAAGATCTGCCCTTTCCTCTCCATCCAAACTGCTACCCTGCTCATTCAAGCTCTCATCCTATCCCGTCTGGATTACTGTATCAGCCTCCTCTCCGATCTCCCAACCTCCTGTCTCTTCCCACTTCAATCCATACTTCACGCCACTGCCCAGATTGTCTTTGTCCAGAAATGCTCTAGGCATGTTACTCCCCTCCTCAAAAATCTCCAGTGGCTACCAATCAACCCACACATCAGGCAAAAACTCCTCAGCCTTGGCTTCAAGACTCTCCATCACCTCGCCCCCTCTTACCACACTTCCCTTCTCTCCTTCTACAGCCCAGCCCGCACCCTCCACTCCTCTGCCGCTAATCTCCTCACTATGCCTCATTATCGCCTGTCCTGCTGTCGACCCCCGGCCCACGTCCTCCCCCTGGCCTGGAATGCCCTCCCTCCCCATATCCGCCAAGCTAGCTCTCTTCCTCCTTCAAAACCTTACTGAGAGCTCACCTCCTCCAGGAGGCCTTCACAGACTGAGCCTCCTCCTTCTTCTCCCACTCCTCCCCCTCCCCATCCCCCTGCCTTACCTCCTTCCTATCCCCATAGCACCTATATATATGTATATATGTTTGTACGTATTTATTACTCTATTTATTCATTTTATTTGTGCATATTTATTCTATTTATTTTATTTTGTTAATATGTTTTGTTCTCTGTCTCCCCCTTCTAGACTGTGAGCCCACTGTTGGGTAGGGACCATCTCTATATGTTGCCAACTTGTACTTCCCAAGTGCTTTGTACAGTGTTCTGCACACAGTAAGTGCTCAATAAATATGATTGAATGAATGAATGAATGATCTTTTGCCATTCTTGATGACTGTGTTGATGCTATTTTCTGTTGTCCATATGTTGAGAGAGAATTTGTGTAAGTGCTTAAGCAGGATGTCCTTTCCACATTTGTAGACCTCAGCGGGTTTGGCATTGAAGCCAGTTTGTTGGCCATTTTTCAAGGCTCTAACTGCTGTGGTGATTTTCCCAGTAGCTGGTTCATATACCATGTGTTCACTGTCTGGAAGGTGGTTTTTTTATGTTTTGCACGGCCTTATTTTCAAAAGTAGAAGTCATGTTAAGGAGACCATTGGCATGCTATTGCAATCTTCTTCTGATTCCCTCTTTCTCTGTGATGAGACTGGAACAAGCTATACTCTTAAAACGTTCCATGAAGTCATGTTAGGCCTATAAAATGTCTTTAGAAATCTGTGTAAAGGCTTTAGTTTCATGGCTGTCTGCTTAGCCCTGAATCTGTTTCCTCTTTGGCCTCTAAACACCTTTTGGGCATATTCTTTAATTTGATTTCCAAGTTATGAACAAAGGTTTCTGAAAACATCATTTTTGGTTCTCCGAAGGAATTGTGCTTTCATTGGCAGTGATCCTGCTATTAGATGAATGCCCTAAGGATTGACAGCCATGAGGCTGGTTTTAATGGGTCAAGTCAAGACTTTCTCAAATCTGGTGACCTTTACACATTCTTCATTGATAAAAATTGAAACCATCAGGCATAATTTCCCTTGTTTTCTCCTGTCCCTCCCTCCTGGTGCCCCTTCTTCAACTCTCCCATCTTTCCCCACAGTATCTCAAAAGGACATCTGCTGCTCCCTCTCAAAATCTACCCCTCTACCTGCACTCAAACCCATCCCTTCATACCTTATCAAAACACTCCCCTCCGACTTTCTTTTTTGCTCCGACCACCATTTTCAACCATTCGTTTTCCAATGCCCTCTTTTCCACTGCTTTCATACATGCTCATGCATCTCCTATCCTAAAAAAACCTCCCTTGACTCCATGAGACCCTCCAGTTATTGCCCCATCTCCCTATTGTCATTCCTCTCCAAAGCCATTTAGCAAGTTGTCTACATCTACTGCCTCACTTCATCTCCAATTCTCTCCTCTTTATCTCCACAGATACTGAAGGTCTTGAAGGTCACAAATGACCTCCTTTTTTGCCAAATACAACTTCTACTCCATCCTAATCCTCCTCGACCTCTGAACTGCGGTCAACCATCCCCTGTGGATCAGTCCCTTCTCCTTGAAACACTGTATAACTTTGGCTTCACTGCCACTGTCCTCTACTGGTTCCCTAGTTCTCTGGTCACTCTTCCATATCTTTTGTCACTCTTGCTCTGTTTTCCAACCCCTAACTGTGGGAACCCCTGAACACTAAGTTCTGGGTCTCTTTCTGCTCTCCATCTAACCCCACTCCCTTGGAAAACTCATTTGCTTCCATGACTTCATCTGCCATCTCTACACAGATAATTCCCAAATCTACTTCTCCAGCCTTGACTTCTCTCCTCCTCTGCAATCTCAGAGTTCTTCCTGCCTTCATGACATTTCTACTTGGCTATCCCACCAACATTTCAAATGTAGTATGCTCAAATCAGAACTCCTTTTATTCCCACCCAAACCCTCTGTACACCTGACTTTCCCATCACTGTAGTTTAACACCACTATCCTACCTGTCTCACAAGCCCATAACCTAGACATTATTCTAGGCTCATCTCTCAAATTCATCTCTTTCATGCAGCAGTGTTGCCTCCTTGAAAGAGCTTGGGCCTGGTAGTCAGAGGACCTGTGTGATATATCCTTTTACCTTTCCATTTCCCAAATAAATAGATAAATCCCAGATTTCCCAAATTTATCACAATGTCTCTCCTCCTAGACTGTAAGATCCTTGTGGCAGGGAAATACTGTTGATTGATTGATTTAAATGTCACTTTCACCTTCACCAACAAAGAGGGGACTAAGGAGAGGAAGCAAGCAGGGTCGGACCTTCCTCTTGCCTCCCCTCATGTTCCCCTGCTCCCTTAGTCTCACCCAGCTTCCACCCGTCAAATGTTGCCTGCATTACCCTTTGAATCAGAACTGTGCTATGGAAGGCCCTGTTTCCTACCCAGACCCACCTGGATTGAAATGTTTTCACTGGGCATATTTTAAGGAAAAACCTGATGGGGATGAATCCTGTTCCTGAAGTAATGGGGTACTTGTGCCACTGCCATCATTTTCTCTCCCAAACCCCTGCCACCAATCAGATCCTGTCTTGGAGAAACAGAGGAAGTCTCAATAGGCAGACTGGCACATGAGTCTACCAATTAGATACTGCATAGGAGAACTAATCTGAGGAAGCAACCAGTAAATAATAATAATAATGATGGTATTTGTTATGCACTTACTATTTGCAAAGCACTGTTCTAAGCGCTTGGGGGATACAAAGTAATCAGTTTGTCCCACGTGGGGCTCACAGTCTTAACCCCTATTTTACAGATGAGGGAACTGAGGCCCAGAGAAGTTAAGTGGCTTGCCCAAGGTCACACAGCTGACAAGTGGTGGAGCTGGGATTTGAACCCATGACCTCTGACTCCCAAGCCTGTGCTCTTTCCACTGAGCCACGCTGCTTCTAAATGCCCTGTAAACCAATTCCTTTTACTGCAGTATGATCAAAAAAGGTAATCCAGAAGCTCTCATTTTGCATTGATGAGTCATGCTTTGGCAGACCAAACACCATATACCTGCCTGAGTCATTTGAATCCAACCAACCCTGGCTCTTTCTCTTAGCCTTGGAAAGTATTTGGGCAGCTATCTGAGATACAGCACCTTGGAGGAATGCACTCTGCCCCTGCTTCTCTCCCTGCAGGCTCAGGGGCTCTCTCTCCATCTTCACGCATCCTATATGCTATTCCCAACTACAGTCCAGAGTGGCAAGAAGGGCAGGGAATCCTGCTACATTAGGATAAGTAGACAAGGTGTGAGGCTTAGCGGAAAGAACACAGACCTAGGAATAAGAGGATCTGTGTTTTAATCCTCATTTGGCCATGTTCCTGCTGTATGACCTTGGGCAAGACTCTTAACTTCACTGTCCCTCATTTCCCTAGTCTGCAAAATGGGGATTCAATACCTGTTCTTCCTTTTATCTAGACTGTGAGCCCCTTCTGGGACTCATTAGCTTGTATCTACCCCAGCACTTACTATGTAGCAGGCACCTATGTCAAAACACTTCAACTCTACTATTTCCCCTATCCCTAATCCATATGTCTGCCTCCCTTTGTAGTGTGTAAGTTCCTTTGTTTTTATGATATTTAAGTCCTTACCATGTGCCAGGCAATGTGGTATTCAAGTGCTTACTATGTACCAGGCACTGTACTACTCACTGGGCTAGATACAAATTAATCAGGCTAGATACAGTCCATGTCCTGTATGGGGTTCTTAATACCCATTTTACAGGTGGGATAACTGAAGCTCAGAGAAATTAAGTGATTAGCCCAAGTTCACACAGACAAGTGTCTGAGCCAGGATTATAACTCATGTCCTCTGATTCTCAGGCCTGTACTCTTTCTACTAGGCAACACTGCCTTAGACTGGGTTATAGTGGGAGAGACTCGAGGTTAGATAAGAGGGGGAGAGCTGATTGAGTGTTGCTCTATTCTCCCTCTCTTCTGCATTACCTATGCCCTTGTGTCTGTGCCCCCTAAGTACTTTGATACTCACCCCATACCCAAAGCACTTAAATGGATATAATAATAATAATAATGATGGTATTTAAGCACTTACTATGTGCAAAACACTGTTCCAAGCACTGGGGGATACAAGGTGATCAGGTTGTCCCATGTGGAGCTCACAATCTTAATCCCCATTTTACAGATGAGGTACCTGAGGTGCAGAGAAGTGAAGTGACTTGCCTGAAGTCACACAGCTGACAAGTGATGGAGTAGGGATTAGAACCCATGATCTCTGACTCCCAAGCCCGCCCTCTTTCCACTGAGCCATGCTGCTTCTCTAAGCAGCGATAGCCTTATAGTCTGCTGCTTCCATTGCTATATTTATTTTAATGTCTGTCTCCACTATATTGCAATATCCTTGAGGGCATGTCTATCAAGTTTATTATATTATACTCCCTCAAGTGTTTAGCTCAGTGCCCTTTATGTAGTAAATGGTCAATAAATGTCATTGATTGGGTGTGTAAATTCCCAAGTACAAATAATGCGTTCAGATAACAACATTCACCTACCCTCAGTAACAATTGGAATACATAACACATTCATGTAAGAAAAGTACCAACTATTTGTTTGGAAACTCAGGAGGGAAATGCTTTGTCTAAAATGCAACCTGTCAATCAGGGGTTTAGAGTTCTAAACCTGAATCTGTCACTTCATGCAGTTACCCAGCCAGCACTTAAACTAAGCTCATTATAAGCAGGGACTGTGTCTGCTACTTCTGTTATATTTTGCTCTCCCAAGCTCTTAGTAGAATACTCTGTGCATAGTAAGCCCTTAATAAATACCATTGACTGATTGATCAGAAATACTAAGGCAGGCCAAACTTCCACCATGCTCTATGAAAAGGAGTATTGATCTCTATTTCAACTCTTGGCTGAGAAGCTAAGGTTTTCATAAGAATGAAAGTAAAACTGTGGATAAGGGATGGGGGACTGATTTAGGATAAGTTCTCTAACAGAAATTCCCTAAGCCAACAGCTTTGAGAATGTGATTCCAGTTCATTGGAAAAACAATCTTTTAAACTGTTATCTACTTTATTGCGAGACATTTGGTCTGTATTTCTGGATCCACATGATTAAAAGATATTATTTTTTTCATCCCTTTATTTTCCCCTTTCATTTTCTCTCTACCTGACAAGATAATGTCAAACTTTGCAGAAAATGTGTCTGGGTCTCTCTTCTTCCATGGTTAATTCTTCTCACATATCTTCCTAATATTAGAGGAATAAATCTTCCGCTGTTATGTCTCTGACTCACCCTTCTCCTCACACATTCTTGTAATTACTATGTTTTGATGATTTGTAATTACTATACAAGTATGATCAATCACATCTATGCCATAGTTAACATCACAAAATAGGATCACAAATAATGTTGTTCTGGAATGCAGGCAGCTTGTTGCTTCACAGCTTTGTGGTGTGGAATATGTGAAAAGAATGGGTGTTATCAGACCCTGCAAACCCCTGCTCTGTTAGTTGAAACAGGGAGGCAGAAAACTGAGGCACAAGTCAACATTGTCAAGTTGCAGCACCGTCTCAAGTGATATGGAAGGGAAGTAGATTGGACAAGTCACTTAACTTCTCTGTGCCTGTTACCTCATCTGTAAAATGGGCATTAAGACTGTGTGCCCCATGTAGGACATAGGCTGTATCCAACCTGATTAACTTGTATCTACTCCAGAGCTTAGTACAGTGCCTGGCACATAGAGAGCACTTTACAAATACCATTAAAAGGAAAAAAAGGCTTTTGTTAGGTCCCAGTGCTCAAGAAATCTGTCTACCAGTTCTGTATTGTACTCTCCCAAGTGCTTAATGCATTCATTCATTCAGTCATATTTATTAAGCGCTTACTATGTGCTGAGCACTAAAGTGCTTGGAAAGTACAATACAGCAATAAAGAGAGAATCCCCTGCCCAGTGTAGTGCTCTGTGCTCAGTAAGCACTCAGTAAATACCACTGATTAACTGATTGGAAGATTGCAATAAGATGTAGAATTGAAAACAACGTGAAGCCCTGTAAATAGCAAACTCAACAGGACTGCAAAGGATAATTGTTTTAGGTGCCAAGTAGGGTTAAGCATTTTTGGATATGCCATGCCTTCAACTATCTATGCCCAAATTCTCAGCAGTAGCATCAACTTTAAACCCAAAGAAAGCTCTAGATTTACATTAGTATGTTTGTCATGTCTTCCCTATTAGATTATAGAAACTTGAAGTCTGAGACTGTGCTTGTTCTTTAAGACTAGCTCAATTTCCTAATGCAATCCTCTGAATTATGCTGGACTCCATAGATCCTAGAGAAGCAGCGTGGCCCAGTGGAAAGAGCCTGGGCTTTGGAGTCAGAGGTTCAAATCCTGGCTCCGCCACTTGTCAGCTGGGTGACTTTGGGCAAGTCACTTAATCTCTCTGGGTCTCAGTTACCTCATCTGTAAAATGGGGATTAAGACTGTGAGCCCCATGAGGGACAACTTGATTGCCTTGTATCCCCCCAGCGCTTAGAACAGTGCTTTGCACATAATAAGCGCTTAACAAATACCATTATTATTATTATTATTATTATCCTTCTTGACTTTTGGTATTTTTCCCACCCCTTTCCTCTAGCTCCTATGTTAACTGATGCAAGGATGTCTTTCTGAGGACATCTGTAAAAATGGGACTCAATACCTGTTCTCCCTCCTTCTTACACTTCTTACACTGTGATCCCCATGTGGTACAGGGACTGAATCTGACCTGATTATCTCACTTTTACCCTAGTGCTTAGTGCAGTGCTTTGCACATAGAAAATGCTTAACAAATGCCATGATTGACATTAATTAGTAGGTGGTGGCCTCTCTTGTCCCAGTCCTCCTGAATTTACACTATTGAATGAGGGTGGTAGTTTCTTCTTTTGGCAGAGGGAAATTTAACTTCATTAGGTCATTCAGGTTGTCCCAGCATGAACTAGATTTAAAAATTCTCATGTCTGTTTTGTCAGTGATACTTATTGAATACCCACTGTGTGAAGAACAGTGCTGAAGGTGTCAATGAAAAAAGGATAACTCACAGTCTTTGAACTTGAGAAGCTATAAATTCAGTGAGGGAGACAGGCCAACACAAAGATTCATAAAATAAATGATTTAAACATGATTGTAAAAATATGCCTTAATTTAAAACATGTAATCCTTAGTCCAAATATTTATGAATTCTATGGTGCTGTTTGTTATAATGGTGAAGATGGGAGTGGTGGAACCAAATTCATTCATTCATTCAATCATATTTATTGAGCACTTACTGTATACAGAGCACTGTACTAAGCACTTGGAAAGTTCAATTCAGCAATAATAGACAATCCCTACCCACACCGGGTTTATAGTCTAGAAGTGGGAGACAGATATCAAAAGTAAATTCCCATTCTTTAGAAAAGTGTTGCAAAGAGCGCTTAGAACAGTGCTTTGCACATAGTAAGTGCTTAATAAATGCCGTTATTATTATTAATACAAGCACCTAGTTTTGAATAATGGGTGTTTCCAGTAAGATTCAGTAACAGCACTTACATATCTATAAATTGCATATTATCAATCTTTTATTTATTATTAATGTCTGTCTCCCCCTCTAGGCGGTAAGCTCACTGTGATCAGGGAACACGTTTACCAACTTTGTTGTATTATATTTTCCCAAGTGCTTAGTACAGTGCTCTGCACACAGTAAGTACTCAAACACCACTGATAGTGATTGTAAAGGTAACATCTAAAAGAAACGTAAATTATTTACTTAAAGGTGACAAAACATCTGGAGATTTTGAGTGAAACCTTTCAAGTTAGAGAGTACTTCTGACTTTACTGGATTTTGAGGGTGAAAGGCATCTGACTGGGAAGAATGAAACTCTCTCAAGAAGCATGAAGGTGACAGGAGGTGACAGCTTTTATACCACCAGAGTTGGTAGCAAGAGCATCCTTGGAAGCCTCTTTGGCATATCAAGTCAGAGCTTTGAGTACTGATAACTCCATCAGCAAAGTCTACCAGCTAGAAGAAAATGGTTGCCCTGGGAAATGAAGAGACTCTAATGTTAGGAGAATCAGAATCAAGTAACTTAATTTCTCTGTGCCTCAGTTACCTTATCTGTAAAAGGGGATTGAGACTGTGAACTCCATGTGGATCATGGACTGTTTCCAACCTGATTAATCTATATTTGACCCACTGCTTAGTACAGTACCTAAGAAGTGCTTAACAAATAACAAAAAAAAAAGTCAGATCACATTTTGACTCTTCTCTTGAAGCTGTAATCTAACATGCTCCTGGTTAAATCCCAGCTAAATCTGAAATGGCCTGGTTATTTATCTTGCCACTGCTTGCTGTGTGATTGCTCCCCCTTCTAGACTGTGAGCCCATTGTTGGATAGGGACTGTCTCTATATGTTGCCAACTTGTACTTCCCAAGCACTTAGTACAGTGCTCTGCACACAGTAAATGCTCAATAAATATGATTGAATGAATGAATTGCTTGGGGATGTGAGTCAGAAGACCAGAGTTTTAGTCCCAGCTCTATCACTGGACTCTTGTGTGACCTGAGGAAAGTTTCTTAACCTCTCTCTGCTTCATTTTTCCTCCTCTATGAAATGGAGATAAAGTGTTGCTCTCTCTCTTAGTTGATTAACTCCATGTGGGCCAAGGATGGGTCTAATCTCCATTATTTGTACCTAGCACTTTAGTGGAAAGAGGACAGACTTGGGTTCTAATCCCGATTCTGCCATATGCCTGCTATGTGACCTGGGACAAGTCACTTAACTTCTCTGTATCTGTTACCTCATCTGTAAAATGGGGATTAAATTCCTTATCTCCTTCCTACTCAAGCTATACACCCCATGTGGGACAAGAACTGTGTTCAACCTGATTGACTTGTATCTTCCTCAGGCATTAAACAGTGTTTGACATGTAGTAAGCACTTAAGAAATGTCAACATGCTATCTATTAAATACTAACATGTGTTTCCTGTTGTTTATAATAATAATAATTTATAATAATTATGGTGCTTAAGTGCTTACTATGTAAGGAATGTTCTAAGCGCTGGGGTAGATACAAGGTGATCAGGTTAGACACAGTCCCTGACCCACGTGGGGCTCACAGTCTCAATCCCCATTTTACAGATGAAGTAACTGAGGCACAGAGAAGTAAAGTGACTTGCCTAAGGTCACACAGCAGACAAGGGGCAGAGCTGGAATTAGAACCCATGACCTCTGACTCCCAAGCCCGTGCTCTTGCCACTAGACCATGCTGCTTCCCTCTATTTACATTTTTCATACCCTAGGTTTCAACTTGTGTGTTTTGGGCATGTAATGATGCCATAACTAAAAGAAACTGAATCTTCATGAGGGAAAGAGTAAGCCAACTTCATCAACTAGAAGCTGTGTTAATCTCTGAAATGGGTGAAAAAAATATAACCAACAGCTGTTCTTTGAGTTGAAAGGAGAGTAATAATAACAATGATGGTATCTTTTACGTGCTTACTGTGTGCCAAGCACTGTTCTAAGCACTGGGATAGATACAAGGTAAAAAGATTGTCCCACGTGGGGCTCAGTCTTAATCCCCATTGTATTTATTCAATCATATTTGAGCACTCACTGTGTGCAGAGCACTGTACTAAGCACTTGGAAAGTACAATTCAGCAACATATAGAGGCAGTCCCTACCCAATAATGGGCTCACAGTCTAGAAGGGAAAGACAGACAGCAAAACAAAACAAGTAGACAGGTGTCAATACCATCAGAATAAATATAATTATAGATATAAGGTAACTGAGGTACAGAGAAGTGAAGTGACTTGCCCAAGGTCACACAGCAGACAAGTGGTGGAGCTGGGATTAGAACCCATGTCTTCTGACTCCCAAGCCCATGCTCATTCATTTATTCATTCAATCGTATTTATTGAGCGCTTACTGTGTGCAGAGCACTGTACTAAGTGCTTGGGAAGTACAAGTTGGCAACATATAGAGACAGTCCCTACCCAACAGTGGGCTCACAGTCTAGAAGGGGGAGACAGAGAACAAAACAAAACATATTAACAAAATAAAATAAATAGAATAAATATGTACAAATAAAATAGAGTAATAAATATGTACAAACATATATACATATATACAGGTGCTGTGGGGAGGGGAAGGAGGTAAGGTGGGGGAGGGAGAGGAGGGGGAGAGGAAGGAGGGGGCTCTGTCTGGGAAGGCCTCCTGGAGGAGGTGAGCTCTCAGTAGGGCCTTGAAGGGAGGAAGAGAGCTAGCTTGGCAGATGTGCTGAGGGAGGGCCTTCCAGGCCAGGGGCATGACGTGGGCCGGGGGTCGACGGCGGGACAGGCGAGAACGAGGCACGGTGAGGAGATTAGCGACAGAGGAGCAGAGGGTGCGGGCTGGGCTGTGGAAGGAGAGAAGGAAGATGAGGTAGGAGGGGGCGAGGTGATGGAGAGCCTTGAAGCCGAGGGTGAGGAGTTTTTGCTCATGACACTAGACCATGCTCTAGGGCTTGGTACAGTGCTTGACACATAGTAAGTAGTTAACAAATATTGATGTTATTATTATTATTATTCACCCACAATTTGATTGGAAGCCATCTGATCCTTGTCATTTTTTGCTGTTTAATCAGACTGTTCTGAGAACTTCAGTGAACTTCCCTGAATGAGTGACTTCCGACCCTGGTTCCAAAAGAACACTTAGAGACTGAATCATTTGCTTGCTGCAAGGAACACCACATGATTTATAGTTTTAATTTCACATTCTAAGGTGTTGTGAAAAAAGGGGGGGAAATTACAAGGCCAAAGGTCTAAATCAAGAGTATTGATCTTACCTATATCCTGACGTATTATTTATACGCTGGGTAGTGTCTTTAGCCTCTTGTTGGAGTTCAGTGTTGCCTTCAGTTTTCCCCCAAAGACAGCTCATTTTGTTCAGCCTTTTGTGGCAGCCATCTGATCAGAAGATAAAACATGAGGGCAAGAAGTATTGGAAGAGGAAGTTTGAAAAAATCCACACATGATTTTGTGAGTTGAATGTGTATCATATGGCAAACATTTTCCTGATGAAGTTGAAGCCCTTTCTAAGAAAAATATATTTATCACTTGAAATGTAGGCCAAGGAGATTTATTTTCCCATGTGACATAATATATTTTGAATATGAGAACTTTTGGTCATATGATGGAAATTGCACACCCCATTTTAGTTTGATATTTGTACCCTAAATCTTAGGAAAGCTGTAATGAATGTCATACTGATCATATTCATGTATAAGGTTTTTGGATTGTTTTTTTTTTTTTTTTAGGAAACAAAATTATGTATCAGTATTTAAAACCCATAAATATATATTAATTTGAAGCTGAAAGTGTTCAGTACACCCAGAATATATAAGCTTTTAAAGAAGAAGCATGGACCTGGGAACAGAAATCTGGTTCTAATTCTGCTCTGTCACTTGCTTATTGGGTGACCTTGGGCAGGTCACTTAACTTCTCTGGACCTCAGTTTCCTCATCTGTAAAATGGGGGTTCAATACCTGTTCTTCCTTCTACTTAGACTCTGAGCCCCATGAGGGACACAAATTTTCTATTACCTGATTATTTTCTATCTCCTCTGCTAATAATAATTATGGTATTTATTAAGTGCTTACTATGTGACAAGCACTGGGGTAGATACAAGGTAATCAGGTTGTCCCATGTGGGACTCACAGTCTTAATTTCCATTTTACAGAAGAGGCAATAGAGGCATAGGGAAGGTAAGTGATTAAGAGAAGCAGTGTGGCTCAGTGGAAAGAGCACGGGCTTGGGAGTCAGAGGTCATGGGTTCTAATCCTGACTCCACCACTTGTCAGCTGTGTGACTTTGGGCAAGCCACTAAACTTCTCTGTGCCTCAGTTACCTTATCTGTAAAATGGAGATTAAGACTGAGGGCCCCACGTGGGACAAGCTGATCACCTTGTATCACCCCCAGCACTTAGAACAGTGCTTTGCACATAGTAAGCACTTAAATACCATAAAAAAAAGCTATTTGTCCTAGAAATGCAGAGAAATGGAGGAGCAGGGATTATAACCCACGTCCTCTGACTCCTAAATCCATGCTCTTGCCACCAGGCCATGCTCTAGCGCTTGGTACAGTGCAGGACACGTCTTAGGTGCTCAAGAAATATTTTTGTTCTTATTATTATTTCCCCCAAAAGTTCATTAATTCATGTCCCCAGGTGATGACATCATAATGATCCTGCTTCTCAGGAATATTCAAAACTAAGACATGTATCAGAACTCTTTTCTCATTTCAGACTGCTTTCAATCTTTTTGAGCATATGAACTACAAGGACAAAGGAAGAATTAATAAAGCACAACTTATTTGTGGGAGAGCTGATAGAGCATCTTAAAGCTTATGTTAAGGAGTTTGTTTGATATGGAGGTGGATGGGCATCACCACCCATGAGAAGTGAGCCAGTTGTGAGCAGGGATTGTCTCCATTTGCTGCTGAATTGTACTTTCCAAGTGCTTCGTACAGTGTACTGCACACAGTAAGTGATCAATAAATATGATTGAATGAGTGAATGCGAAGTGAACTTAGTTTTAGAAAAATATTCTTGGCAGCAGAATGTAGTATTAGCTGGAGTGGGAAGAAACTGGAGTCTGGGAGGTCAATGAAAAAGCTGATGCAGACAATAGTTAAGGTAAGATATAATGTGCTTATGTCACCATGACAGCAGTTTGGATAGAGAGGAATGGGTGGATTCTAGAAATGTTATGAAGGTAGAACCAACAGGATTTGGTAACAGTTTTAATAGGCGGGTTGAATGAAAGGGTGAGTCAAAGATAATGTCAAGATTACAAGCTTGTAAGAAAGTAAGGATGGTGGTGTTGTCAATAGTGATGATGATGATGATAATAATGGCATTTATTAAGTGCTTACTATGTGCAAAGCACTGTTCTAAGCGCTGGGGAGGTTACAAGGTGATCAGGTTGTCCCACGGGGGGCTCATAGTCTTAATCCCTATTTTACAGATGAGGGAACTAAGGCCCAGAGAAGTTGTGACGCCCAAAGTCACACAGCTGACAAGTGGCAGAGCTGGGATTAGAACCCACGATCTCTGACTCCCAAGCCTGGGCTCTTTCCACAGAGCCATGCTGCTTCTGTGAAAGTTAGTGGGAGGAGAGGGTTTGGGAGGGAAGGTGTTCTGTTCTGGACACGATGAGTTTGAAGTGTTGGAGGGACATCCAAGTAGACATGGCTTCAGCTTCATTGAATACTCTGTCATTTTGGTTTGTACTGAATTGTTATTAGATATCTAACGATCTGGTTTTGTCAAAACCAGACTCCTTTGTTTTTTCCTTTCAAATCTAGAACCATACTTGAACCCCATAATTTCATTTCAATTTCAAGACCAAACCAATAAGGAAGTCAGAGGCCGTAGGTTCTAATCCCGGCTCTGCCACATGTCTGCTGTGTGACCTTGGGCAAGTTACTTAGCTTCTTTGAGCCTCAGTTCCCTGAGTTCCCCTCAGTTCCCAGTAATCTAGAAGAGCTCTGCCAGAAAAATGGATCCTAGCTAAAAATAATGCTAATCTTTCGTGGAACCTTTTAAAGAAGGATCTCCCTATTAACAGGCTAGGAACCTCATGGAACAGAGCCAGTAATATCAAAGATTGTCCTGTTTCACAAGAGAAGCAGCATGGCCCAGTGGAAAGAGCCTGGGCTTTGGAGTCAGATGTCATGGGTTCAAATCCCGACTCTGCCAATTACCAGCTGTGTGACTTTGGGCAAGTCACTTCAATTCTCTGGGCCTCAGTTACCTTATCTGTAAAATGGGGATGAAGACTGGGAGCCCCCCGTGGGACAACCTGATCAGCGCTTGTAACCTTCCCAGCGCTTAGAACAGTGCTTTGCACATAGTAGGCGCTTAATAAATGCCATTATTATTATTGTAATTATTATGGAATTTCAGTGCAAATTGATCACTGAATAAAGTTACTGAATTTTACATTCATCTGTTACAATCATATGTTTGAAGAAGCTCTTGACTTCTTCACCCATACAGTTTTCACACAAATATATTCATTCAATCGTATTTATTGAGTCTCCATGTCTTTCCACTGTATTGGTTGAGAAAAGAGTGCTTCGGCCCCTTGAGTCCCGTCTATTCTGGTAAAGAGTAATAATAATAATAATAATAATGGCATTTGTTAAGTGCTTACTATGTGCAAAGCACTGGTCTAAGCGCTGGGGGGGGATACAAGGCGATCAGGTTGTCCCACATGGGGCTCACAGTCTTAATCCCCATTTTACAAATCACTTAACTTCTCTGTGCCTCAGTTCCCTCATCTGTAAAATGGGGATTAAGAGTTGCAAATCAACTCTTTCAATTAGGTGGAGGACATTCAATAAGGAACACCTAGCCCCACCCACAATCCAATTAAACTCACTTTAAGTAATTAGCACTCTTGTCATGTACCCTCTAAAACCCTGTTTAGAAGTTGTAAATCTATTTTAGTAAATTAAGAGAATTTATTGTAAAAAGGTAGAATTTTAACAGTGTTGGGTAATATTAGGGTATGTGATTATTAAGGTTTCCAAGCTTTAATATCCAATATCAAACAAAAACTCCTCCTCCTCCTCCTCATCAATCGTATTTATTGAGCGCTTACTGTGTGCAGAGCACTGTACTAAGCGCTTGGGAAGTCCAAGTTGGCAACATATAGAGACATTCCCTACCCAACAGTGGGCTCACAGTCTAAAAGGGGGAGACAGAGAACAAAACCAAACATAGTAGCAAAATAAAATAAATAGAATAGATATGTACAAGTAAAATAAATCAATCAATAAATAGAGTAATAAATCTGTACAAACATATATCCATATATACAGGTGCTGTGGGGAAGGGAAGGAGGTAAGATGGGGGGGATGGAGAGGGGGAGAGGAAGGAAGGGGCTCAGAGGAAAGAGCCTGGGCTTTGGAGTCAGAGGTCTTGTGTTCTGTCAATCAATCAATCGTATTTATTGAGCGCTTACTGTGTGCAGAGCACTGGACTAAGCGCTTGGGAAGTACAAGTTGGCAACATAGAGAGACAGTACCTACCCAACAGTGGGTTCACAGTCTAAAATCGTCAGCTGGGTGACTTTGGGTAAGTCCCTTCACTTCTCTGGGCCTCAGTGACCTCATCTGGAAAATGGGGATGAAGAGTGGGAGCCCCCCGTGGGACAACCTGATCGCCTGGTAACCTCCTCAGCGCTTAGAACAGTGCTTGGCACATAGTAAGCACTTAACAAGTGCCATTATTGTTATTATTACTCTGAGCTTCAGTTACCTCATCTGGAAAATGGGGATGAAGACTGTGAGCCCCCTGAGGGACAACCTGATCAATCAGTCAATCAATCCTCACTATTGGCTTCAAAGCTTTCCATTACCTTGTCCCTTCTTACCTCACCTCCCTTCTATCTCCTTCTACATCCCACATCTCACATTCAGCTGTTCTGGTGCTAAGCTTCTCACTGTGTCTCGATCTCCCCTGTCCCGCCATCAACTCCTGGCCCAAGTCCTACCTCTGGCCTGAAATGCCCTCCCTCCTCAAATCTGCCAAACAATCACATTTCTCCCCTTCAGAGTCTTACTGAAAGCTCACCTCTTCCAAGAGGCCGTCCCAGACTAAGCACCCTTTTTCCTCAGCTCCCTTTGCCTTGACTCGCTCCCTCATTTATACTGATGCCTGTTTACTTGTTTTGATGTCTGTCTCCCCCCTTCTAGACTGTAACCCGGGGTGGTCAGGGATTGTCTTTTTTTTATTGTTGAATTGTACTTTTAAAGCTCTCAGTACAGTATAGTGCTCTGCACACAGTAAGAGCTCAAATGTGATTGAATGAACGAGTACCATGTGCAATTTTATAGTACCTGTGCAAGAACATATTTACTTTGCCAGTAAAAATCTTATGGGAGTTCCTCGGCTTATAATGTTTTGAAAGATGAATGGCACTTACAGTGATTCTAAATGAATCCCTATTTTAAACTTTAACATCACTACCCTTACTTTTTGCACCATCTCTGGGGGCCCAGGCAGTGAGAGGGTGTGGGGAACAGGAATTTGGGGAGGCAGTGAAGAAGGTTTACAGAAAGAAAGTTGAAGGGAAGTGTTTACCAGCTTACCAGAGGGAGGTTTGATATGGCATTTAACTTCCAGGGAAATGTCACTCCATATTAATTAATATACCAATATTGTCAACTCAATTGTGCATGATTTTGGTTAAAGAACTTAGAGTATTTAACTTGGTTAAGGAATCAATTTCTCATTTATAAATTTCATTCCCCAGAGAAAATAGCTTCTGACTCACATTCCCATTTTGAAATACAGTTTTCAGGAACTGATTTTGTTGCAAGCAGGAGAACTCCCTGTATTCTCACCAATAAACCATTTTCCTGACTAGTGGCACATATATTTCTTAATATGAAATTTTAAGGTATTTTGACAACCACTGTGTGATTAAATGTGTAATCAAAGGGCAGTCTTGGGTCTATTTCTCTTGGAAATCACTGGTTAGCTGTCAACTTAAAACCTGCCATTTTATATACCTTTCCCCAAACTGATGATAGCAACTAAAAAGATAGTTTTGGATTTTATCTGATTTATTTGAGTAATACTTACAAGGTTTCTAGTTTTCATTACTTGTTGATCCAGCAGGTATCTTAAACTATGGATGTGCACTATGAATTCTGTACAATTATTTTCCTGGCAACTGCTTCAAAGGAAATATAAGCCATATACACTAGCAACTTTGCTTCTCCATTGCCTGGACAGTAAGTTCACAATGGGGTTTTACTCTGTTCCTAACCACAGGTTTGGGGGAAATTTCCAGTAAACTGGCTACATTCAGTCTTTGCTATTGTTATTTTCATTTCTATGGAATTTACCTCACTAGTTCATTCCATTTTTAATATGTTCATTTAGTTCATAGAATGATAACTTTATACGACTTGCACTTAATCAGATTTCCCACTCCTGCCTTACTTTGCTGATTTCCTATTCATTCATTCATTCAATCATATTTATTGAGCACCTATTGTGTGCAGAGCACTGTACTAAGCACTTGGGAAGTGCAAGTTGACAACATACAGAGACTGTCTGTACCCAACAACAGGCTCACAGTCTAGAAGGGGGAGACAGACAACAAAACAAAACATGTAGACAGGTGTCAAAAGCGTCAGAACAAATATAATTATAGCTATATGCACATCGTTAAAATAGAGTAGTAAATATGTACAAGTAAAATAGAGTAATAAATCTGTACAAATAAATACAAGTGCTGTGGGGAGGGGAAGGAGGTAGGGTGGGGGGAGATGGGGAGGAGTCTGGGAAGGCCTCCTGGAGGAGGTGAGCTCTCAGTAGGGCTTTGAAGAGAGGAAGAGAGCTAGCTTGGTGAATGTTTTGGGGGAGGGCATTCCAGGACAGGGGAAGGACATGGGCTGTGGGTTGACGGCGGCACAGGTGAGAATGAGGCACATTAAGAAGGTTAGGTGGAAGAGGAGCAGAGGGTGCGGGCTGGGCTGTAGAAGGAGAGAAGGGAAGTGAGGTAGGAGGGGGTGAGGTGATGAAGAGCCTTGAAGCTAAGAGTGAGGAGTTTTTGCTTGATTCATGGTTGACAGACAGCCACTGGAGATTTTTGAGGAGGGGAGTAACATGCCCAGAGCGTTTCTGTACAAAGATAATCTGGGTAGCAGACAGAAGTATTGACTGAAGTGGGGAGAGACAGAAGGATGGGAGATCAGCGAGGAAGCTGATACAGTAATTCCTAGTGCGACCCAATCAGTGTATTTCATTCCTCTAATGTCAACCCACTTTCTATACCATTATTTTATCTTCCTTGCCCCTGAACCCTTGTCCATGCCCTCCTTCTGTCCTGGAACCTTGCTCCTCATTTAATGTCTGACAGACAACCTCTCTTCCTATCTTCAAAGCCCTACTAAAGTTATATCTCCTCCATTAGACCTTCCTTGACTAAGCCCTCACTCCAAGCCCTCATTTCTACGTTGCCTATGCACTTGGGTCTGTATCCCTTAAGCACTTTAATATTCACCCTTCCCCCCAACCTCACAGAAATTACATGCATATACATCTATAATTTACTGTCTGTCTAGTGTATATAAGTTCTTTATAAAAAGAGTTCTACTCATTCAATGGTATATATTGAGGACTTACTGTGTGAAGAGCACTGTAATAAGTGCTTGGGAGAGTACAGTACAATAATAAGCAGACACATTCCCTGCCCACAGTAAGTTTACACTATTATATTGAACTTTCTCAAGTATCTAGTACAGTTATTCACACGCAGTAAGTGCTAAATACATACCACTAACTGCAAGAAATTTATCATTAGTTTAGGTTATTTGTCTTTGTAACATAAGGGTGCCAACAGGGAGTTGGGGAGGAAGAGGCATTGGAGCACCGGATTTATTTGTCACTACTCTTCTTTCTAAAATAGATTCCATACACACATTTTCTTTAGAAAGATATATTATTATTGTTATTAATAATAATGATGATAATGGTATTTAAGTGCTTGCTATATGTCAAGCAGAGATCTAAGTGCTGGGGTAGAGATAAGCTAATCAGGTTGGGCATAGTCCCTGCCTCACATGGGGCTCACAGTCTTATTCCCCATTTTACAGATAAGGTAATTGAGGCACAGAGAAGTGAAATGACTTGCCCAAGGTCACACAGCAGACAAGTGGTGGAGCCAGGATTAGACCCCAGGTCCTTCTGATTCCCAGGTCCATACTCTATCCACTAGGCCATGCTGCTTAATTCATACATCTCTAGGGATTAAGCATGGCTCAGTGAAAAGAGCCCAGGCTTTGGAGTCAGAGGTCATGGGTTCAAATGTGGGCTCCACCACTTGTCAACTGTATGACTTTGGGCATGTCACTTAACTTCTCTGGGCCTCAGTTACCTCATCTGTAAAATGGGGATGAAGACTGTGAGCCCCCCTTGGGACAACCTGATTACCTTGTAACCTCTCCTGCGCTTAGAACAGTGCTTTGCACACAGTAAGCACTTAATAAATTCCATCATCATTATTATTATTACTGTTAATTACCAATGTATCTTTTTTTGGAAAAAAAAAGAAAACAAACCTCATCAGAATCATTTTTTAATAAAGAAATTACATATTTTTCCTCTTTCCTCACCACAGAATAGTAGGGGGAATAATGACTGTTCACACATGGCAGCCCAGGAGGACTTCACCTTCCATTAGTAAGAACTTATTAGAATTAGAATTTCTAAAGAAGTTGAGTTTTCATAGAGTTCCAGAGTCCTGAGGACTTTGACGTGATAGAAGTACTGACTGCTCCTGAAGACACTACAAACCATGAAATATTTATTTCCATAAATAGGAAATTAAAAACTAAACCTACAACTAACATTTTTAACAACCTATGCAAGTTCAGTTAGGAGACATTATGTTCAAATTTTCTTTTTAATTTCATTGCAAGTGCAAGGGACAGATCATGCTGAGAAGCAGCGTGGCTCAGTGGAAAGAGCACAGGCTTTGGAGTCAGAGGTCATGGGTTCAAATCCGGCTCTGCCAATTAGCTGTGTGACTTTGGGCAAGTCACTTAACTTCTCTGTGCCTCAGTTCCCTCATCTGTAAAATGGGGATTAAGATTGTGAGCCCCCTGAGGGACAACCTGATCACCTTGTAACCTTCCCAGCACTTAGAACAGTGCTTTGCACATAGTAAACACTTAATGCCATTAAAAAAAAAGGTCTGTTCTACTGCCTATCCTAGATTTTTTTTTTTACAGTGCATTAATCAATCAGTTTCATTCATTGGGTGCTTGCTGTGTGTAGAAATGTCCAAAAAAAACCAGAAGGCATAATGGCTGCTGTAATCATGGCAACATAAAATAACTTAGATGTATTTGGAGACCAGAATGGAGGAAGTTGTTAGGGAAGGGGACCTAGGTGACCTCTGTAGCCATCCTGTTCAAGGCAGCAAGGGTGTCTAAGAAAAAAAGAATGCCTAATGGTCTGTGTCAGGGATTCTCAATTAATGCTACTTGATTATTATTATTAACATTTATAATTGTGGTATTTGTTTAGTGCTTACTTTGTGTCAGGCACTGCACTAAGCACTGCTAAGCACTAAGCAAGCAAATTAGGTTGGACAAAGCCCCTGTCCCACATGGGGCTCACAGTCTTAATCCCCATTTTACAGATAAGGGAACTGAGGCACAGAGACATTGAGTGACTTTTCCAAGGTCACACAGCAGATAAGTGGCGGAGCCAGGATTCAAACCCACGTCCTTCTGACTTCCTGGTCTGGGTTCAATCTACTAAGCTATGCTGAAGATATTCTTAGAATGAAAGATTTCCATATAAGATTATAAGTAGGAGAGTAAAACAAGCATTGAGAAGCAGCGTGGTTTAGTGGAAAGAGCATGGGATTGGGAGTCAGAGGTTAATGGTTCTAATCCAGGCTCCGCCACTTGTCAGCTATGTGGCTTTGGGCAAGTCACTTAACTTCTCTGGACCAGTTCCCTCATCTGTAAAATGGGGATTAAGACTGTGAGCCCCATGTGGGACAACCTGATTACCTTGTAGTCCCCCCAGTACTTTGAACAGTGCTTGGCACATAGTAAGCGCTTAACAAATACCATTATTATTATTATTATTATTATTATTATTATCTCCCCATTTTACAGAGAAGGGAACTGAGACACAGAGAAATCAAGTTACTTGCTCAAGATCATTGAACAGGCAAGTGGAGGAGCTTGGAATAGAGCCCAGATCCCCTGATTCTTAGGCCCATGTTCTTTCCACTTGGCCACACTGTTTCTCTAGTGAAATCAGGGTCATCCCTTCCCTAATTCTATTATTCAGGGTTTCCAACCAATCATAATAATAGTAATTGTGCTATTTAATAATGGTATTTGTTAAGTGCTTACTATGTGCCAAGCACTGTTGTAAGCACTGGGGGAGATACAAGGTTATCAGATTGTCCCAGGTGGGGTTCACAGTCTTAATCCCCATTTTTACAGATGAGGTAACTGAGGCACAGAGAAGTTAAGTGATTTGCCCAAAGTCACACAGCTGACAAGTGGTGGAGCTGGGATTAGAACCCACAATCTCTGACTCCCAAGCCCATGCTCTTTCCACTAAGCCACACTGCTTCTATTTGCTAAGTGCTTACTATGTGCCAGGCACTGTTTTTAAGGACTGTGGTAGATACAAGATAATCAGGTTGGACAGAGTCCTGGCCCCACAGTCTTAATCTCCACTTTACATATGAGAGAATTGAGGCACAGAGAAGTTAAGTGACTTTCCCAAGGTCACACAGCAGACACATGGTGGAGTAGGGATTAAAGTGCAGGTCCTTCTGATTCCCAGGCCTGTGCTGTATCCACTAGGCCATGCTGCTTTGTCACATTCTGACGTTCAAGCTCAGAGACAGCCTTGGTCTTAAGAAGCTTTGAAGAGAAATGGCAAAGTTGTGCCCCTTTGTACAGTGCTTAGTACAGTTCCTGGCACATAGTAAGCACTTAACAAATACCATTATTATTATCCTGCTGCTCCCCTGCCCTCTGTTTTAGGCCACCTCTCTTCAGCCTCCTCCATTGGCCATTGACTATCATGGTTCCTACACTGGGTTTCCAACTTCCAGTCCCTCCTGGGTTGTTCTTCAACTATAACCCTTGCCATCACAACTCTTGTCACAATCTTTGTATCTCCTCCCCACCACGACCCCAGGTAATGTGCTGCGCAGTCCTCTTTCTGTCAACCTCCACCTATTGGATAGGGCATGGGCCTGGGATTCAGAAGGACCTGGGTTCTAATTCCAGATATGCCACTTCTCTGCTTTGTGACCTTAAGCAAGTCATTTCACTTCTCTTTGCCTCAGTTACCTCATTTATGAAACAGGTATTAAGACTGTGAGCCCAATTAGGAACATGAACTATGTCCAACCTGATTAACTTGTATCTATTACAGCACTTAATGCAGTGCCTGGCACATAAGTGCTTAACAAATACCCTAAATAAAACTATCTTTGGGTCTTGCAGTTATGCCTACCTTCCTTTCCCTCCCTACCATCCTCATTATTAACAAAAACCCTCTACTATGCAGCAACTACTCTGAAGCCCTTTTGCTTCTCCAAATCGAGTGATTAGTAATAGAGAATTTTCATATTGAAGGAATTCCAACTAAGCCTCATTCGTGAATCCCTGCTCTGTCTGCTACTTAAATGTAAACAAATAGAAACATTACAAAAAAAAATCCCTTTCAGCAAGGAAGCAATGTGGTTTCTGAACTGTCATATTTACACAGATGGCTTGTTGAATGAATGGCTTCATTAATAGACCCCTTTTCTTTTTAGAAAGCCCAGATGACTACATATGAGAATAAAAAACTCGCTCAGTTTTTATTTCAAAAGTAAGCTCCATGATGTTTCCCATGAGAAGAAATGTTCTCAACTGAAATGTTAGGGTTTGTGCTTTGAGGAGCATTTTAAAAAATAATATTTGCATGATTTGGTAGGTGCAATTTTAAACTGAGTGGGGGGCGGGGGGGGATATTTTTCCAAAAGTCTCAGGGCAATATGTGATAAGAAGCAAGCATGGCCTTACTCTGTTGAGTTTGTGGGAAGTTCAGCATCATTTAATATTTAGAAAGCAATTGTGTTTGATTAAGGTCATGGTGAATTAAGCTAACTTTCTGATTTCATTATTTTAAAAGAAAAACTGAACCCCAAAGAGTACCTGAAAATTGTTTAATGGACAGTGAAATTTGTTCTGTAAAAGCCAGGATTGTTTTTCTTTCATTTATTTCTTCTCTCCCACTGTGAATTACCATTTAGTAGCATCTATAATATCTCTCTAGAACAAGGGCTGGGTCTTAGACTTCTTCATAAATTGCATCACCCACAGGAGAGCAAACACTTAATTTTGAGGATGATCATGATTTAATACTATCTACTGCACCTCAGACCCCTCCTGCAACTTTCTGAAACATTTTGATCCCTCTCCTATTCCTTCTCTCTTCCTCCAGCCCTATATTGATCCTTGGAGACTTTGATATCTATTTGGATGTTTCCAGTGATCATTCTGCAGCCTATTTTCCTCTCATTCCTCAATTCCAGTGACCTCCTGCTCCACCCCACCTCACATCCTTACCAACCTGAACACATACAGTGTGGCTGAGTGGAAAGAGCCGGGGCTTTGGAGTCAGAGGTCATGAGTTCAGGTTGTCCCACTGGGGGCTCACAGTTTTAATTCCCATTTTACAGATGAGGTAACTGAGGCACAGAGAAGTGAAGTGACTTGCCCAAAGTCACACAGCTGACAGCTGGAGGAGCCTGGGATTTGAACCCATAACCTCTGACTCCAAAGCCCGGGCTCTTTCCATTGATCCACACTGCTTCTCATGTACTATTTTGTACTATTGTACTGTTTTGTACTATTTTCTCCTTAGGGAAATTAATCATTATGGTATTTCTTAAACACTTACTATGTGTCAAGCACTGTTCTTAGGACTGGGTTTGATAAAACTTAATGAGGTTGAACACAGTCCCTATCCTACAGGGGACTCACATTCTAAATTGGAGGGAGAACAGGTATTTAATCCCCATTTTACAGATATGGGAACTGAGAAATAGACAGTTAAGTGACTTGCCCAAGGTCACATATCAGGCAATTGGCATATCTGGGCTCAGAACTCATGTTCTCCCAGGTTTGTGTTATAATTGGCATTATCTGCCAATTCTATTATTGCCATAGCATATTGATTGCTTAACTACACCCTGTGATGCCATCACCTACTTTTATCATTGCTACTGTTTTATTGCTTCTGCATCTCAATTGTTAACCCCCCGCTGTACTGTCACTCGCCCTGCTGACCTCACCATGAACTTTCAGTTCCCTTGCTCCCAACTGCCATTCCCATTCCTCACCTTCCCCTTCCCCTCTCCCACCCAGCTGTTTCCCTCCCTCTCACCCACCAAGACCACTCCCCCTCACCCCCTACCAAGGATTCCTCTGTACCAGCGCAGGTCCTCCGCTTCTCCCTCCCGGCCCCCTCCCTCCCCTACTCCCCGCCCCCACACCATCCCAGTTCTCCTTTCCCATCGCCACCCCCCTTCCCACTCTCCCCGCCCAGGCCCCCGCCAACTCATCCCAATCCAAACCCTCCCCACCCCTCGCACCCTTCCCCCTCCCTCCCCACCCTCGACAGCTGCTGCCAAGTGTGGCCTCTGGAACCCCCGCTCCGTTTTAAATAAGACCCCTTTCATCCTGGACCTTTTCCTTTCCAGTTCTCTACTCCTCCTCGCCCTAACTGAAACATGGCTGTCGCCGGACGACACAGTCTCTTCTGCTGCTCTCTGCAGTGCAGGCCTCTTCTTCTCCCACTCCCCCAGACTCACCGGAAAAGGAGGAGGTGTCGGTTTCCTTCTCGCCCCCCAATGTCGCTTTCGCACTATCCCTCCTCCCCCTTCCCTTTCCTTCCCTTCCTTTGAAGCCCATATCATTTGCCTCTACCACCCCCTCCAGATTCTTGTAGCCGTCATCTACCGCCCTCCCGGCCCCACTTCCAACTTCTTTAATGACTTTGACCCCTTCCTCAACCTTACTTCTCTCCTTCTCCATGCCCACTCTGATCCTCAGAGACTTCAATATCCACATGGATATCCCTAATGACTCCTCTGCCGCCCGCCTTCTATCTCTCCTTGACGCTGCCAACCTCTTCCTCCACCCCACCTCGCCCACTCACCAACTTGGTCATACCCTCGACCTCATCATCTCCTACCGCTGCACTGAGTCCACCCTCACCAACTCTGTAATCCCTCTCTCTGATCATAATCTTCTCACCTGCCTCCTCACTCACACTCCTTTCCCCTGTAAATCCGTATTACTCCCTCACAGAGATCTCCGCTCTCTGGACCCCACCCATCTTTCGGAGCGCCTCACACCCCACCTCGCCGCCCTCTCCTCTCTACCCAGTCTTGATGATCAGATTACTGCTCTCAACTCTACCCTCTCTAGTCAGCTAGACTCACTCGCTCCCCTTTCCCTTCGCCGCTCTCGCACCACTAACCCACAGCCCTGGATCACTGACACTGTCCGCCTCCTTCGCTCTTATGCTCGAGCTGCCGAATGCTGCTGGCGAAAGTCTAAACACCATGCCAACCTCGTTCACTTCAAGTTTATCCTTTCCTGCCTTAACTCAGCCCTCTCTTCTGCCAGACAAAACTATTTCTCCTCCCTTATTGACACCCATGCCCGTCACCCCCGCCAGCTCTTCCGTACATTCAACTCCCTTCTCAGGCCCCCGGTTCCTCCCCCTCCTCCTTCCCTCACCCCCAACGATCTGGCCTCCTACTTCATTAACAAAATTAAATCCATCAGGTCCGACCTCCCCAAAGTCTCTTCCCCCCTTTCTCCATCCCCCCGGCCCTCAACACTCTCTGCTACTCTCCCATCCTTCCCAGCGGTATCCTCAGAGGAACTCTCCTCCCTCCTCTCAAGTGCTACTCTGGCCACCTGTGCTTCTGACCCCATTCCCTCTCATCTTATGAAATCTCTCGCTCCATCCCTTCTCCCCTCCTTAACTTCCATCTTCAACCGCTCACTCTCCACTGGTTCCTTCCCCTCTGCCTTCAAACATGCCCATGTCTCTCCCATCCTAAAAAAACCCTCTCTTGACCCCACCTCACCTTCTAGTTATCGTCCCATATCCCTCCTACCATTCCTTTCCAAACTCCTTGAACGAGTTGTCTACACGCGCTGCCTAGAATTCCTCAACAACAACTCTCTCCTCGACCCCCTCCAGTCTGGCTTCTGTCCCCTTCATTCCACGGAAACTACCCTCTCAAAGGTCACCAATGACCTCCTGCTTGCCAAATCCAACGGCTCATATTCTGTCCTAATCCTCCTCGACCTCTCAGCTGCCTTCGACACTGTGGACCACCCCCTTCTCCTCAACACGCTATCTGACCTTGGCTTCACAGACTCCGTCCTCTCCTGGTTCTCCTCTTATCTCTCCGGTCGTTCTTTCTCAGTCTCTTTTGCAGGCTCCTCCTTCCCCTCCCATCCTCTTACTGTGGGGGTTCCCCAAGGTTCAGTGCTTGGTCCCCTTCTGTTCTCAATCTACACTCACTCCCTTGGTGACCTCATTTGCTCCCACGGCTTCAACTATCATCTCTACGCTGATGACACCCAGATCTACATCTCTGCCCCTGCTCTCTCCCCCTCCCTCCAGGCTCGCATCTCCTCCTGCCTTCAGGACATCTCCATCTGGATGTCCGCCCGCCACCTAAAGCTCAACATGTCGAAGACTGAGCTCCTTGTCTTCCCTCCCAAACCTTGTCCTCTCCCTGACTTTCCCATCTCTGTTGACGGCACTACCATCCTTCCCGTCTCACAAGCCCACAAACTTGGTGTCATCCTCGACTCCGCTCTCTCATTCACCCCTCACATCCAAGCCATCACCAAAACCTGCCGGTCTCAGCTCCGCAACATTGCCAAGATCCGCCCTTTCCTCTCCATCCAAACCGCTACCCTGCTCATTCAAACTCTCATCCTATCCCGTCTGGACTACTGCACTAGCCCTCTCTCTGATCTCCCATCCTCATGTCTCTCTCCACTTCAATCCATACTTCATGCTGCTGCCCGGATTATCTTTGTCCAGAAACGCTCTGGACATATTACTCCCCTCCTCAAAAACCTCCAATGGCTACCGATCAATCTGCGCATCAGGCAGAAACTCCTCACCCTGGGCTTCAAGGCTCTCCATCACCTCGCCCCCTCCTACCTCACCTCCCTTCTCTCCTTCTACTGCCCAGCCCGCACCCTCCGCTCCTCCACCGCTAATCTCCTCACTGTACCTCGCTCTCGCCTGTCCCGCCATCGACCCCCGGCCCACGTCATCCCCCGGGCCTGGAATGCCCTCCCTCTGCCCATCCGCCAAGCTAGCTCTCTTCCTCCCTTCAAGGCCCTGCTGAGAGCTAACCTCCTCCAGGAGGCCTTCCCAGACTGAGCCCCTTCTTTCCTCTCCCCCTCGTCCCCCTCTCCATCCCCCCGTCTTACCTCCTTCCCTTCCCCACAACACCTGTATATATGTATATATGGTTGTACATATTTATTACTCTATTTATTTATTCATTTATTTATTTATTTATTTATTTATTTTACTTGTACATTTCTATTTTGTTGGTATGTTTGGTTCTGTTCTCTGTCTCCCCCTTTTAGACTGTGAGCCCACTGTTGGGTAGGGACTGTCTCTATGTGATGCCAATTTGTACTTCCCAAGCGCTTAGTACAGTGCTCTGCACATAGTAAGTGCTCAATAAATACGATTGATTGATTTGATTGATTGATTTAAGGCAGCCCTGCTGCCAGACATTAAATGGCGCCTTATTACCTGAATGATGAATTATGCTAGTTGAGAGTGAACTTCATGGTGCCATGCCATGAGGACCTTGCTTCTAATCCAGGCTCTGCCACTTGTTGGCTGTGTGACCTTGGACAAGTTATTTAATTCATTCATTCAATCGTATTTATTAAGAGCTTACTGTGTGCAGAGCACTGTATTAAGCGCTTGGGAAGTACAAGTTGGCAACATATAGAGACGGTCCCTACCCAACAGTGGGCTCACAGTCTAGAAGGGGGAGACAGAGAACAAAACATATTAACAAAATAGAATAAATATGTGCAAGTAACATAAATAGAGTAATAAATATGTACAAATGTATACGTATATACAGGTGCTGTGGGGAGGGAAAGGAGGTAAGGCAGAGGGGATGGGGAGGGGGAGGAGGGGGAGAGGAAGGAGGGGTCTCAGTATGGGAAGGCCTCTGGAGGAGGTGAGCTCTCTGCTATGTATCAAGCGCTTGCTGTGTGTAGTGCACTCTACTAAACACCTGGGAGAGTAGGTAGAGTAGAGTACAGCAGATCTGGTAATCACATTCCCTGCCCACAACAAGCTTACAGTGTAGAGGGGGAGGCAGATATTAATATAAATTATTATTATTATTATTATTATTAATAGTATTTGTAAGCACTTAGTATGTGACCCTGTTGTCGGGTAGGGATAGTCTCTATATGTTGCCGATTTGTACTTCCCCAGCACTTACTACAGTGCACTGCACACAGTAAGCGCTCAATAAATATGATTGAATGAATGTGACAAGTACTGTTCTAAGCACTGGGGAAAGTACAAGATAATCAGGTTAGATTCATTCATTCAATTGTATTTATTGAGCACTTACTGTGTGCAAAGCACTGTACTAAGCTCTTGGGAAGTACAAGTTGGCAACATATAGAGACAGTCCCTACCGAAAAGCGGGCTCACAGTCTAGAAGATAATGATGGCATTTATTGAGCGATTACTATGTGCAAGGCACTGTTCTAAGCGCTTGTACATTTCTATCCTATTTATTTTGTTGGTATGTTTGGTTCTGTTCTCTGTCTCCCCCTTTTAGACTGTGAGCCCACTGTTGGGTAGGGACTGTCTCTATGTGTTGCCAATTTGTACTTCCCAAGCGCTTAGTACAGTGCTCTGCACATAGTAAGCGCTCAATAAATACGATTGATTGATTGATTGTGTTCTTTCCACTAGGCAATGCTGCTGCTTTCCCTCTCAGAGTTGCACTTGGAGAGTTTCCCAAATATCTACCAGTCTTGGCTACAGAAGGGAGAGTCAAGCAGAGGCATACTCATTCCCTTCCTAGCTTAGGCAGTGGCTAGTGAGTGGAAGGCAATCTGCTACAAGTCAAAGCTCACCTGTGCTGGGCAGCAGTGGCATGGCAAAGTTGAGGGTGGAGACTCAAGTTTGCTACGCAGGAGGAGGTGATGGTAAACCACTCTCAGATTTTTACAAAGAAAACTCTTTGGATACACTACCAGAACGATTGCAGATGGAGAGAGGGGCTTTCTGGGAGAGATGTGTCCATGGTATCACTATGGGTAGGAAATTACTCAACGGCATAAGACAAGACAATGCTGTTGCTGCTGATGGTGTTTTGCCACTTTCCATAGCAAAGACTAATATATGGACTCTCATTAACATACATAGGCTAATTCATTCATTCAATCATATTTATTGAGCGCTTACTGTGTGCAAGAGCACTGTACTAAGCGCTTGGGAAGTACAAGTTAATGACAGGCTAATTCATTGCATTCTAGACTGTACACTCATTGTGGGCAGGGAATGAGTCTGTGAACTTTGTTATATTGTACTTTCCCAATCTCTTCATACAGTGCTCTGTGCAGTTAGCACTCAATAAATACCATAGGTTGATTTTTAGAAGTCTTTGGATGATGAAATTCACTTGCTTGAAACAAGTTGGCAAACAAACGATTTCCTTCCTCTGATAAATTTAATGCATTTCCAAGTTCAGCAAGTCTCACCTCAGCAAGATTGGCCTATATTTATTGAGAACATTTTAAAGTTTTTCCCACGTCTCCATTGTTACTGGGCTGGATTCAGAAGTAGCACGTCTAGTCAGAGACTGCCCTCTGGCCTTCTCTGTTTCCTGGGGAATTGTGTCCCATCTGGCTGTCAGCTAGGTTAACCTCTCAGCATCATTAAATGGAGCAAGCTTGTCAATGGTGACCCTTTCTTCATTTAATTCAAGAAACCAATCCGTAGGTTGGGCCCTGGTCCATTCTGAAATTGGGGATGGATTCTTGAGTAACCAGGAAAAAAAATTCATTAAAACTTCGAGGTAGTAGGTTCAAAACAAACAAAAGGCAATGTTGTGTAAATGGAGGAAAGCTTCAGGAAGATCTCATAAAACAGAGTTAGTGGGCAATAAAAAGACAGATGAGCTTTAACTGGAGCAAGTGCAAGGTATCACCCCTAGGGATACCCTCTCTCTGAATTTCATTTACTTTTTCCCAACTATCTTCCTTCCAGAGAAATAGATCTTATATTTTGGTAGTTCTAATCCATTAGTGGCCTAGATGCTCCCCATTTATAATTCTTGAATTTTAAGGAAATTTCCAGGTACATTTATGACGACAGAACCTGTAATTCTCTCCCCTTTTTCATGTGCTGCTTTCAGCACAGCTCACCAGCTTTGGGCTACAATTGCAGTTTATGTTATTTAAAGACAAATATTTCTTAACAATAAGGACTATGAGACACCAGAATGGGTTACCTTGGGAGATTGAAACAACTTTCTGGAAGGCTTGAAAAATGAAGTTAATGTCCAGTTGTCAGTTATATTGCCACCTAGAGTATCTATCAAGTCCTTTTCAGCCCTAGATTCCATGATTTCTAAAGGAAAACTTTGAGCAACATAAATCCTTGATCAAACCAATATTTCAAGAAAAAGACATTAGGAACAGTCTTTACTAAAAGAATGCACATGAGGAAGTGGTCCTAAAGAAGTCTTACAATACCAACCCTATGTCATGAAAATTACTTTAGTTATAACATGAGATTCAGGCATTCCTTGTGAATTAAATTATAATTTAATCTATATCCATTTGGTGTCTTTCATACTTTCTAAGTACAACTGACCTAGTGGAAAAGAGCATGGGCCTGGGAGTCAGCACTCCTGGGTTCTAACCCTGGCCCTGCCACTGTTCTGCTGTGTGAATTCGGGAAAGTCATTTAACTGTGTCTCAGTTCCCCCATCTGCAAAATGGGGATTCAATATCTGTACTCTCTCCTACTTAGAATATCATTTTACAGACGAGGGAATTGAGGCACAGAGAAATGAAGTGACTTGCCCAAGGTTATACAACAAACAAATGGAGGAGCTAGGATTAGTTCATTCATTCATTTATTCATCCAATCCTATTCACTGAGTACTTATTGTGTGCTGAACACTGTACTGTTTGGGGGAGAGAATGCAATAAAACAATAAGCAAACATATTCCCTGCCCACAACATGACCTGGTGGAAAGAGCACAAGCCTGGGAATCAGAGGACCTGGGGTTCTAATCCCAGCTCCACCATTTGTCTGCTGTATGACCTTGGACAAGTCACTTCACTTCCCTGTGCCTCAATTCCCTCATCTGTAAAATGGGGATTAAGGCTGCGAGTTCTATGTGGTACAGGGACTGTCCAACCTGGTTAGCTTGTATCTATCTTAGCACTTAGAACAGTGCATTTTGGAGTATAGTATACTCTCAGTAGGACTTTGAAGGGAGGAAGTGAGCTAGTTCGGCAGATGTGTGGAGAGAGGACATTCCAGGCCCAAGGTAGGACGTGGGACAGGTGAGAATGAGGCACAGTGAGGAGGTTAGTGGCAGAGGGTGGAGTGTTTGGGCTGGGCTGGAGAAGGGAGGTGAGGTAGGAGGGGGAAGGTGAGGAAGAGCTTTGAAGCCAAGAGTGAGGAGTTTTTGCTTGATTCGAAGGTTGATAGGTAACTACTGGAGATTTTTGAAGAGGGGAGTGACAGTCCAGAATACAGTAAGTATTTTTAATAAGTATTCTTTAGAATAGTAAGCACTTAACAAATACCATTATCATTATTATTATTAATGGTTGAGCTTACAGCCCAGTCTAGAGAGTGGGGGCCGAGTTATGAGATCACCTCCTCCCAATGAAGTGTGGCTACTGATGTCACCAAAGAATACTGGACATTGAGACCCAGGTGATGTCACCTGTGGGATGCCAGAGATGCAGTATAATGCAAACTGTCAATCAATCAATTGCATGTATTCATGCAGAGCACCATATCAAGCACTTGGGAGAGTACAATATAACAGAGTTGGTAGACACATTCCCTGCCCACCCTGAGGTTAGTATGTCAACATACTCCTAGCTCACCCCAATTCAGGGCAATTTTCCAGGGGGATGAGCCTTTAGCATCTGACTTACTCTGTAATCTTTGAACTCCCTTCCATGCTGTGAAACATGGTGTCAGGAACCAAGACATAGGGGAAGGCTATGGTCTGAACATAAAATACCAGGCAAAATGTTGTCAAGGGCTGAGTTAATACTGGATGGGACCCACCAGCTGAAAACAAGACAGTCCGATTAAAAAAAAAATTAGCTGGTGGAGCACCCTATCTCAATGTTGTGTGGGATAGGGCACAGGAAGACTCTGACCCAAGTCGACTGACTCAACCTGACCTAATTTCCTACTCCTGGTGTCAGTGGAAGCAGCATAGCATAGTGGATAAATCATGGGCCTGGGAGTCAGAAGGTCACGGGTTCTAATCCTCGCTCTGCCACTTGTCTGCTGTGTGAGCTTGGGCAAGTCACTTCACTTTTCTGTGCCTCAGTTACCTCATTGGTAAAATGGGGATCGAGACTATAAGCCCCACATGGGATAGGGACTGTGTCCAACACAATTTTCTTGAATCCAACCCAGAGCTTAGTATAGTGCTTTGCACATTGTAAACACTTAATAAATATCATTATTATTAGTAGTAGTGGTGACCCTGTCCTTCTTCTCTGACCAATGGTTCCAGTTGCCCACCTATTTGGCCCCATATACCTGCCTTCCAGAAGGATCCCTGACTGAATATACCCTGCAGTTGGTACAGTTGTTAAGAGCACTCTTCTAGGAATCAGAAGACCTGGGTGGTAACTCCTATTCTAACTGTTAAGGCTATGCCATTGGGGGTGAAGGTATCTGAGCAAAAAACTACTTAGGACCTCTAGTGAGGTAGACAGGAATCCTGAAAAAATAACTGTCCAAAGGGAAGACCATGGCAGTTACCAAGCTAATGACCCTTGAGACTTGGTGCTTTTGACATAGCTTAGACACTATACTGTGGTCACTTCGTCCACCAAGACAACCCACCAATGTATGTATTGGGTATTCATTTATTCAATCAGCCTGAGGTTGGGTATGGACTATCTCTATATGTTGCCAATTTGTACTTCCCAAGTGCTTAGTACAGTGCTCTGCACATAGTAAGCACTCAATAAATATGATTCAATGAATGAATATGATTACTACTTAGAGAGCACTGTACTCAGTGCTTGGGAGAGTACAATACAACAGTAAACAGAAAGCAGACACATTCCCTGCCCAAAATTAATTTACAGTCTAGAGGGGGAGCCAGACATAAATATAAATAAATAAATTACATACATAAAGTACTAAGTGCTTGGAAAAGTACAATATAATAGAGTTTGCAGATGTGATCCCTGCTTACCAGGAGTTTCCATTATAGCTCTTGTTCATGAGGCTCAATCACCTCGTTTATTTTTTTGTCTACTGACTCATCAGGGTGCCCCTGGATGACCATTTCCCTTCCTTCACTGCCTCTTCTTATCTCCTGGAGCTCCAGGTGGTGCGAACTGCTTTTTGGGGAACCAGTTGGAACAAGGGCTCTGAGAAGGAGACTTGGGAGGGGAGTAGTGGTACCATTGCAGATTTTTACCCTCTGTTGAGAGAGGTAAATGAACAAACCTCTTTATTCTTGAGTGTTAGGGGTGTCTGACTCTAGCAAATTGCCATTTTACTAGACAGTGGGTCCTACTTATACTATATTTATATTACACACACACACACACACACACATACAGAAGCATAATTGTAAATATATATATGTAATTATCATGCCAATAATAGTGATGGCACTTATTAAGTCCTTACTATGTGCAAAGCACTGTTCTAAGAGCTGGAGAGGTTACAAGGTGATCAGTTGTCCCATGGGGGGCTCACAGTCTTAATCCCCACTTTATAGATGAGGTAACTGAGGCACAGAGAAGTTGTGACTTGCCCAAAGTCACATAGCTGACAATTGGTGGAGCCAGGGTTTAAACCCATGACCTCTGACTCCAAAGTCCATGCTCTTTTCCACTGAGCCACGCTGCTTCCCTGCTGAGCCATACTGCCCATGTATATGTACACATTTAAAAATGATAGTTACATGTTCACCAATAGAAATCTCACTCAGCAATATCTTTGAATTTAGAGCAGGCATTTTTATCTTGTACAGAGTGCATTAAGTCTGCGGTGAATGTACATTTCCTACCATCCAGTTGCTCACACATTAAGCCCTATGATCTTGTGATGATGAAGATAGTATATCAGCATTAGTGCAAAGTTCCAGAGAAAGAAAGTACAGGCACAGTAAACAGTAGTAGAAGAATGGAGCATGAGAGACTTGAACAAGATGAAAATCAGTAAAAAAGTTAATTGTTTAATGAAACATGTTAAGACTGGATTATCAGTGAAGATGCTCAGCATGATGTCACCATATGGAAACAGAATAGACTAGTTGAAACATACTTTTGAAGAAGAGACAGATAAAACACAATGGGCTTTAATATTGACTTGAGTGCTGTTCTTAATGTCAGAGATCATATTAACTCTACTACTACTACTACTACCAATAATAATTGTGGTATTTGTCAAGCCTTAATACGTGCCAGGCACTGTACTAAGCACTGACGTAATTACAAGATAAATGGGCTGGACACGGCTACTGTCCCACATAGAGCTCAGAATCTTGATCCCCATTTCACAAATGAGGTAGCTGAGGAACAGAGAAGTTAAGTGACTTGCTCAAGGTCACACAGAAGACAAATGGCAGAGCTGGGATTAGAACCCAGGTCATTCTGACTCCCAGGTCTTGCTCTATCCACTGGGCCATGCTGCTTCAGTATTATAACTTCCTAACAACTTGAGAAGGAGCACAGACTAGTGGAAAGAGTCGAGGTGGAGATGCACAAAACAGTGTGAGGTCCTGGGTTCTAATCCAAGCTCTGTCATGTACCTGTTGTGTGACCTTGGGTGAAGTCACTTAACTTCTCTGTGACTCAGTTTCCTAGTCTGAAAAATGGGCATTCAATTCTTGTTCTCCCTCTTACTTTCACTGTGAGCCCTATGTGGGATGTGATTATCTTGTATCTACCCCAGTGCTTGGCTCAGTGCTTAGCAAATAGTAAGTGCTTAATAAATACCACAATTATTACTTTTATTATTAACTTCAGTACAGTAACACTCTTGCACCCAGTGGGTGCTCAGTATACTATTGATTGTATGTGTCTTTAAATTATTTAAGTATAAATTGCCACTTTTTCTTAGATAACTGGATTGTCTAAAAATGGTTTCTCAAAGTTGTAATATTACTGAATAGAGTAAGAGAATAAGAAGTCTTATTCAAAATCTTCACCAGAGCCCAAAGAGGAACTATACTCTGTAACTATTATGGTATTTATTAATGGCATAGTATGTGATAAGCCTGATGCTAAGGGTTAGGGTTTGTTCAAGATAGTCAAATTGGTTTCAGTTGCTGTCCAATACAGGGTCCCCAGTCTTAGAGAAAAGGGGAGCTGTCACCAATTGACAGATGGGGGACACTGAGGTGAAGAGAGGATATGTGTCTTGCCTAAGGTACCATAGCAGGCCAATGGCAGAGACAGGATTTGAACTTGAGTCTCCTGATTCCCAATCAAACGCTTTTCCACAAAACTACCCTGCCCCTTCAAATGTTAGGAATATTGCTTACTAAAGGATCATAATGAGGAATATTATAATTTTGTATAAAATATCAGGAAGAACATTAAATTCCTGCATCTTTGTCTTACACTACTAAATAATTCAAATCAAAGGCACAATTTTGGTACGCCAACAGATTCCTTTATTGAAGTTGTCTAATTTAAAATAAGAAAAATGGACAAATAAAAAAAAAGCTTCTAGAAAAGATTGAACAGGAAAAAAAAGTAAAAAAGCTGAATCTCATTTGTTATTCACAGAATTGGTAGAAAGCACTAATAGATAAAGTGTTATGGTAGATGATCTGATTACATGGAACAAATAATGAAATATTACAACAATAAGAATAGAAATGGCAGTAAATTGTAAAGAAAAAGTGGAGGGGAGTCACTAACCATAAAGATGTTCTGCATTGCATTAGCTTGTTAGAATAAAAGCAATACAGGAAACAAAATCTGAATGATTGACTTACAGAGACAGCCAAATTGATAGGAAGTATAACAATGTAAAGTCTAGAATAAGGTTTAAACCTCCTACTAAACCAAGTTGATGTAGAGTTTTTCTTTGACCTGCTATCCATGTACATATTCTATCCCAACAAAATTAAATCATATTTGAAAAAGTGAGAAACAGTGTTTTCTAATGTATACAGCACAGGCCTGGGAGTCAGAAGGACCTGGTTTCTCTTGCAAATGATACAAATGGTTGCACCAGAACTTGGAATTCCAGTTATTTGTTGGCTTCTGTGGCAATATTGCAGAAACTCTGCTTAATTTGTTTTCAGTGTCAGCCCACAATTTAACAATAGTTGAGAAGATAAACAGAGTTGCCTACTGTAAAGAGCATGGGACTGGGAGTCAGAAGGACCTGGGTTCTAATCCCAGCTCTGATGCTTGTCTGCTTTGTGACCTTGGGGAAGTTGCTTAACTTCTCTGTGCCTGTTATCTGTAAAATGAGGATTGACTGTGAGTCCCATGTGGGACATGGACTGTCCAACCTTATTAGCTTGTATCTACCCCAGCACTTAGTGCTTGGAAAATAATAAGCGCTTAAAAAAATGTTTAGAGATGATAATCTGATCCATGCAAGGATTAAAATCATGAGACCATAACGATAACATTAAGAATATAAGGAAAAATAAACTCGGTCAAACCAATGGACAAGCAAGCCTGGTATTCTACCTCCTGTTCTGGAATCAAGGTGCTTCAAAGACAAGGAGATGATTGCCTGTTAGACCAGTCAGATGTTTCTTTGGGTTCCCCCGCTCCCCTCAAGATGCCATAGTTATAGTTTAGTATGGTAAATGATGTAGAGTTCATTAATGCCTGTTTACTTGTTTTGTTGTGTATATATCTATAATTCTATTTAACTACATTGATGCTATCGATGTCTGTTTACTTGTTTTGGTGTCTATCTCCCCGCCCCCCCCCCCCCCCCACTCTAGCCTGTGAGCCCGTTGTGGGCAGGGATTGTCTCTCTCTGTTGCTGAACTGTACTCTCCAAGCACTTAGTAGAGTGCTCTGCTCAAATAAATGCTCAGTAAATACAATTGAATAATAATGATGGTATTTAAGTGCTTAACTATGTCCCAGGAACTCTACTAAGCACTGGGGTAGGTACAGGCAAATAGGGTTGGACACAGTCCCTGTCCCATGTGGGGCTCCCAGTCTCAATCCTCATTTTACAGAGGGGGTAACTGAGGCCTAGAGAAGTTAAGTGACTTGTCCAAGGTCACACAGCAGACAAATGGCCAAGCTGGGATTAGAACCTATGACTTCTGACTCCCAGGACTGTGCTCTATCCCCTGCGCCATATTGCTTCTCCTAAGTAGTATGAATGAATCCATCTTTTCTACAACACATGATTGAATGAATGAATCCATTTCTTATAGAACATATGCTTTCATTACATAATTCAGTGATAAACAGGAGAGAAGCACTTAGTACAGTGCTCTGCACACTAATCACTCAATAACTATAATTTTTTACATCAATCAATTGTATTTATTAGCAATAAATTAGGAAAAATGTGTCCCACAACACAGGTCTGTTATATAATACAATTCACAAATTCACACACACAGTGTGTAAGAAGATATGGTTGTGCGTGTTTGTGTGGCATCAGTTAAGGTGTGATGCTACTGTGTTAACAGGCTCTGTCCTCTCCTGGTTCTCCTATCTTTCTGGCTGCTCATTCTCAGCCTCTTTCACAAGCTCCTCCTCTCTCTGCCTCCCATCCCCTAGCTGTGGGAGTTTGTCAAGGCTGTGTTCTGTGTCTCCTTTAATTCTACATCCACACCGCCTCTCTTGCAGAACTCATTTACTCCTATTTCTTCAACTACTATCTCGATGTGGATGATTCCCAGATCTACATCTCCAGCCCCGAGCACTCTCCTTGTCTGCTGTCTTGTATTTCCTCCTGCCTTCAGGACATCTCCACCTGGCCATCCTGTCGACATCTCAAACTTAACATGTCTAACACAGAACTCCTCATATTTCCACCCAAACTCTGTCATCATCATGACATTCCCATTACTGTAGCTATCACCACCTTCCTCCCTGTCTCACAAGCCCATAACCTTTCTGTTTTCTGCAACTCATCCCTCTCATTCAACCCACATATTCAATCTGTCACCAAATCCTGTGGTAAAACCTTCCCAGTATTGCTAAAATCTGCCCTTTCCTCTCCATGCAAACTGCTATTGTGTTAATCCAAGCACATATCTTATCCTGCCTTATTGCACAGCCTCTTTGCTGTCCTCCTTGCCTCCTGTCTCTTCACTTCAGTCCATACTTCACTCTGCTGCCTGGATCAGTTTTCTACAAAGCCATTCAGTCCATGTTTCCCCACTCCTCAAGAACTTCCAGTGGTTGCCCATCCAATGTCACATCAAACAGAAACTCCTTCCCATCAACTTCAAAGCATTCAACTGCTTTGCCCCCTTCTACTTTGCCCCTTCTACCTTACCTTCCTGATTTCCTACTGTAACTCAGAACTCTCATTCCACTCCTCTAATGCCAAACTACTCACCGTACCTCCATATCATCTATCTTGTCTTCAACTCTTCACCCATATCCTACCTTTGGCCTGGAATGCCCTCCCTCTTTATATCTGACAGACAACCCCTCTCCACAACTTCAAAGCCTTATTAAAAGCATATTTCTTCCGAGGCCTTCCCTGGCCAAGCCCTCATGTTTTCTTCTTCTGCTCCTGTCTGCATTGCCCTTGCATTTGGATTTGCACCCTTTATTCACCCCTCCCTCAGGACCACAGTACTTGTCTATATATCCATAATTTATTTCTTTATATTAATGTCTGCCCCTATAAACGCTAAGCTTCTTGTGGGCAAGAAACATGTCTGTAAACTCTGTTTTATTATACAGTCACAATCAATCAATCAATTGTATTTATTGAGCGCTTACTGTGTGTAGAGCACTGTACTAAGCGCTTGGGAAGTACAAGTTGGCAACATATAGAGACAGTCCCTACCCAACAGTGGGCTCACAGTCTAAAAGGGGGAGACAGAGAACAAAACCAAACATACTAACAAAATAAAATAAATAGAATAGATATGTACAAGTCAAATAAATAGAGTAATAAATATGTACAAACATATATACATATATACAGGTGCTGTGGGGAAGGGAAGGAGGTAAGATGGGGGTGATGGAGAGGGGGACGAGGGGGAGAGGAAGGAAGGGGCTCAGTATGGGAAGGCCTCCTGGAGTAGGTGAGCTCTCAGTAGGGCCTTGAAGGGAGGAAGAGAGCTAGCTTGGTGGATGGGCAGAGGGAGGGCATTCCAGGCAAGGGGGATGACGTGGGCCGGGGGTCGATGGCGGGACAGGCAAGAATGAGGTACGGTGAGGATATTAGCAGCAGAGGAGCGGAGGGTGCGGGGTGGGCTGTAGAAGGAGAGAAGGGAGGTGAGGTAGGAGGGGGCGAGGTGATGGAGAGCCTTGAAGCCCAGGGTGAGGAATTTCTGCCTGATGCGCAGATTGATTGGTAGCCACTGGAGATTTTTGAGGAGGGGAGTAACATGCCCAGAGCGTTTCTGGACAAAGACAATCCGGGCAGCAGCATGAAGTATGGATTGAAGTGGGGAGAGACACGAGGATGGGAGATCGGAGTTTGCACACTGCAAGTACTCAATAAAGATGATGGAAAGCATGTCAGATTTGGTGATATCTTTGAAACATCTTCCTCAAATCTATTAATTTCCACTGAATCAATGCAAATTTGTTGCACTAATACTATTTTCCCATAACAAAAGATTCTTCAGGAAAACATCTGTGTCATAGGTCTACTCCCTGTTCCTGTTTTCAAAATAGACAACTGGTAGATATTACTTATTGTCTACTCTTTTATATCCTGAAGGCTCTATTTCAAAGTGCACAGGAGGCGAAGCTGGAAAAGCTTCACTTTTCTTGCTTTACTACAATGTGTTTAGAGAATGAAGAAATCTCTAGCTTCCTGTCAATAGACAAGTCATCTTTTAGAAATTGTTATGAGTAATGACTTTCATATCCTCCATTGAAAATAGCAACGTTTTTCTTGTTGCCTTCTCTGTACCTCTGGATCAATATTCAGAAACGGGGACAATAAAAAGAAATTAATGTAGACAAGGTGTTCTGTAATAAGCACAAGTAGTAACATGTTGAGCCCAATTTTTGCCCTGGGGGCAAAGTAGTCTGAAGTTTGGTTGCCCTAAGATCAGCTCATTGGTGAGTTGTCTTCCTCCTAATAAGTGGCTCTAGGGATTGTTAAATTTAGAGCACAAACATGGCCTGGAGTGTCCTGGGTACGGCCACGAAGATGTCAACACCAACACTGCCAGGTGGATTTTCTGGAGGGGGGAAAAGGTTTAATCAATTAGTTAATGGTATTTATTGAGTGCAAACTGTGTGCAGAGCACTGTACTGAATGTTTGGAAGGGTAAAATTCAACAGAGTTGGTAGAAACGTTCTCTGCCAACCAGGAGCTTAATAAGATTAAGAGGAACACTGTTTGTTACAGCATCCATTTTCTCCTGGTAAGAGGTTATGAGGACTGGATGTCTATCTAGCAGATATTCACTAGATAATTCTAAATCCTTCATTTGCTAAGTACGTGAACCCAACCCTACTGATAGAGTTCACACAACATAACCAGTTTCTGTCAGTGAATCTTTTGGGAAATTTGGAACACCCAAGCCTGTTGTTCTGTTTGGGTGATAACCCCCTCCTCCATCTCTCCTTCCCCCAACCACCACCATCCCGCCAACGCCTGCTACATGTGAGGAGGTGGGAGAGGCAATATACAAAATTTAAAAATAATTTAAATTCATGATTTTGTGATTTAGATTGTGTCTTGAAACTTGTGTTCAAATTAATTCAGAATTGCCAAGTACAATTTCCAGTGTTTAAGAAAAAGGGTACAAAATACTCAGAATTTGTTAGACATCAAAGAACTCTTTTGAAATGAACTTTGCTTTGTAAAGTGTGAAACTGAAACATGTGGGATAAATTTCCCTTAACTTATGTTTGGGTTTAAAAATTCAAGGGAAAACTGCTTAGCAAATGAGTCTGAGAATTTTGCTGAATCCCAAACGTTTGAAAAATAATTTGGGATGCTTGGTTGATGAAAAGGCATAAGACTTTCCTTACATACAAGTATATCCAATAACATAAAAAAAAATCAGGGAAAAGGGATTAAACTCTTGTACAGTCTTTAAAGTAGGAGCCCCATCAGCTCATCAGCCCCTTCACTCTAGTCTGAGAAAGACTTTCATTAATTCTGTTGTGCTGTACTCTCCCAACCACTTCGTACAGTATCTACACATAGTAAGTGCTCAATAAATGCCACTGCTTGATTTAGAAAATTATTTCACCACCACATTGTTAGTGGCTGTCTCTTTCCCAGAGACCAGGATCTAACATCTACACTGCCAACCTGAATGATTCAGGTCTGGAACCTGACACCATGTCTATGGTGAGACCACACAACCAGCAAGAGACAGGCTTGAACCAGAGGATTGGAACTCCTCAAAACACTGAATAGGAAATCCATGGAAATAGATGTGCAATGATCTGGGAAAGCCAGGCTACTAGAAAAATATTTCAAAGCCGAAAGATTTTTTGAGCGCTTACTGTGTGCAGAGCACTGTACCTTGTGCTTGGGAGAGTATGGTACCACAGACCTACTTAGAAAAATTTCAGACTCACCATTTTGATCAATTCACCTACATTTTTTGTGTGTTAAGGCACAAAATTTGTGAATTGAATATCCAATTGGAATATATGCAGTGCTTAGAACAGTGCTTTGCACATAGTAAGCACTTAATAAATGTCATTATTATTATACACTGCTATGAAGAGGGAGGATGGTGGTGCTACAAAGAGCAATCTTCTTTGGCATGTTTTATCAACATGTGACATGAATGATGCTTGTTACTTCAAAAAAGAGCACAGAATTTTTTGTTAGGAATAGGCCAAAAACCTTTTATCAACCTAGAATTGATGTGCTCCTCTTCTAAAAGTATTGTTGCTTTGAAATGTACATGCTCTTTTAGCGTAGTGATACTTCAGATATTAGGATGACACATAAAATGTGCCGTTAAAAATAGTGTGTATAGTTTCTGTTCATAAAATATAAAAGTGTGGGTGAGAAAAGGAAAAATGTGTTTGATAGATCAGTATTTCCAAACAAAACAAAGGCTACTTGGGAAAAATTTATTTATTTTTGCCTCACTTTATCTTTGGAAATAGTGTCTAGTAACTAAGGATAATGGACCAGATTGCACAAAAGTCTGATGCTCTTCTAGCTGTATCTTCCCTCAGAATGGATGGATAATAGTGAAGCTGATTTCATTATCATGACTGCCAACTTTTCCACATGTGAGGAAAATGGGAATTTGTCACTTCAGAGAAATGTAGATGAACTTCCCTAAACCTATTCCCACTTTGTTTTGTACAACTCTGAAACCCCAGAATGGAGAATAATAATTATAGCCAGGACCACTCTACCAATTGACTTGGTGATGCTGTAAATATTCAAAATGAGAAGAAAAAGTGAGTTTAATAAATAACATTTCACTTAGATGTAAAATAATGGAATAGTCTATCTCCCTTTTTTCCTAAGGATAATGACCTAGAAAAAAAAAGAATCTTTAAATCCATCCTCTATTAAGAGCTTTTATCCATTCCAGCTAGAATGCCACATTAGAAATCTCCAATAACTTTTCTAAGGCAATTCCCTGAGAAATCTACTAAATCACTATTTGCTCTGCTAAAGATAGAAATCTTTTGATGACAATTTAATATAATGTGCTGTTCATCTCTGTATTTTGTCTGGCAGACAAAATGTGAGGAACTTATTCACGTACTAAAAATTTGGTAAATAAAATATTCCGATGACAATTTTATGTTCTACTTTGTTCATCTTTGTCTGGAAGAAAAATATGAGAAACTATCAATTCCCTGTGTAACCATAGAAAAGATATGGTTGTTGACAATATAGATAGAAATATGATTCATCTAAAAGTAGCAGAAGTACAGTCTGTTTATCTGTAATGCCTGTTTTTTACTCCTCTTTTTAGGTCAACCAATCATTTATTGAGTGCTTATTATGTGTATAACACTGTACTAAGGATTTGGGACAGTAAAATACTCTGGCACAGATGTTTCCTGCCCATAACAAGATTAAAGTCTAGAAGGAGAGACATTGATATGAATAAATAAGTAATCTATAATTAAAAGATATGTACATTAGTGTCATGGGTTGGGGATGGGACTAATATCAAGTATCCAAAGGTCACAGACAGAAGTGCATAGGTGATGCAGAAGGCAGAGTGAGTGGGGAAAAGATGATTTAATCAGGGAAGGCTTCTTGGAGGAGATGTAACCTTAATAATGCTTTGAAAGTGGAGAAACTGTTGGTCTGGCATGTATGGTTGGAGGGGGAGGGAATTCCAAGCTGGCGGAGGATGTAGGAAAGGGGTCGGAGTCAAGGTAGACAAGAATTCTTTAGATACACTCTTTTTACCCCTAATTGTGGAATTAGGGACTATATTTACAATTTCAAAACTCTGGTTAGAATGTGAAGTGATAGTTGTGGGTGGTGTGGGTCACAGTAGACTTAAAACCTGAGATTTCGTAAATCAGTGAAACTGTACTAAGCATTTGAAAGGGTACAATAGAGTTAATATACATAATTCTTGCCAACAAGGAGCTTACAATTCAGCAGGAAAAAAAGACACTAGATTACAGTTAGGGGAAGCAACAGGGGATAAAGATTTGCCCATATCCTTATGTGTACATATCCCAAAGTACACCATCAGGCATGAAATCCCTAAAGTATCCCCTGGTCCTCTCCAGTCTCTCCCAGCTCCTGCTCCTTCTTCAGCTCTCCCATCTTTCCCACCAGTAGCTCAAGGAGAGATCTCCCGCTGCCTCTCAAAGTCCAGCCTTTTTACCTGCATCTCTGACCCCATCCTGTTGCACCTTTCGGATTGGGCAATGTTTACAATTGTTTGTGCCACTAAATGTTATGAATTATATTAATTACTGTCTCCCCTTCTAGACTGTAAGGTCAATGTGGGCAGGGAATGAGTCTGCAAACTCTATTGTATTATACTCCCCCAAGCACTTTGTACAGTGCCCTGCACCCAGTGAGAACTAAGTAAATGCCATTGATGATGAGGATCTTTGCCATTTTAGTTGTCTCTTTTCAGTTCAGCAACTGCATCTCCTCATAATTTCTGAGTCCTTTGCACATAATGGGCACTTGATTAGTGTCAGTGACAATGATGATACTCATGTGAGTGGGCGTTCACTCCTTTAGAGTCAACTGTACCAAGCACAATAGGAAAATGCTGGCAAGATAAAATTGAAGCCTATTTTTTTTTATTTGAAGATGGAATTAATTTCAATGATGAAAACAATCTTGTGTTTTTTGAAGATTTTTTTAGATGCCCAGAAAGTACCTTAAAGAGATTGTCTTTGGAGGCACTGTAAAAATAAAATAATGTTCAAAGCCTAGATTGAAGCATTCCTGCTCTACTCCTAAACAAGCTGCATGATTTGTGTATACACACACGTTTGTATATATGTGTTTATATATGTAGATGTGTGTGTGCACACAAGTATATATGTATACATGCATATATGCACATACACATACATCTGTATCGCATATTTTGGACATGTATATTTAAACAAGTCATTTTACTTTTGTACATTTTTTCTAGGATATGTATCATTATGATAATTACCTCTTTTCATAACGGTTATTGTTTCTTGTCAAACATTCAATGTAATCTACAAGCAGTGTTTTTAGGGAGAAATTACTATCTGTACTGATGGCCTGATAGTCCCCGAGCAAAATGTAGATAAAAATACAGCATAAGAAGATCCAGTACCTGCAAGCACTCAGTCATCCATTTTATTCCTCATAAACATAGGAATTCATTTAAAATTTGAACATTTTACAGGAATTTTCAAAGTAATAGATTATTGCATTTCTATCTGAAAGGGGAACGAATTGTTCATTGAAAAGCTAAAAAAGTCATTTAGGACTTCATTTTAGCACATTTAAAATGAAATATAGCCATGGCATTCCTGCACATTTTTATCTGCTGACTCGAATCTGTTGTAGTAGAAGTAAGCATTTAGCATTCCAAAATTGCAGTCTAAATAATTCCTCTAGTAAGCTAAATGTATTGACTTAAATAACCTCAATTGGATTTCTACAAGCCCTTCAGTATTGACTGCTAATGCTTTTAGATTGTCAAAGAACAGATGAAATGGCATTGATTGAAAACCCAGCATCAGAATCATAGGTGGGTGTAAAAGACATTTCTACTGTGGTTTATCACCATTAGAGATATTTACCAATAGCTAAATCAATTGTTATATAATTTAAAATCTATATTCTATAACAATGGGCAAATCAACCCATCACTTAAACATGTAGAAAAACCTAGGATAATCACATTAGATTTCTAATATATTCCAGTTTCACCTGGTTCTAATATTTCTTTTGATATCAAGACATACTGATATCCTCAATTCTTTTCTTGAAAAACTTGAAGAAATAGAAAGGCAAATGAAAGAATAAAATAAATAAATAAAATTAAGGAAGACTTTACTCAGCTTTTTGGCCCTCCAAAAACTGAGGGAAGGTTTAAGTGACATATCGGATTGTTCCACCTTTATCTGAAACTTTATCTGTAAACACTAATACCAGGACAAAGGTATATGGGGCTAATTTTAAAAATGACTTGGAAACTAATAGCATATATATGAGATAATGGCATGTAATATAACTGTTAGTTTTATAGTACATTCCCCTGAAAGCTAAATTCTCTCACAAAATGTGGGAACTAAGAGAATTTGACCCACTAAAGAATAAATCAGAAAACATTTGAGAATACTAGATCTGCAATCCCTTAAGAAACCAGAACTAAATAGAGAAAGTAGTTGTGCCAGAAAAACATTTTGTAGCAATTATTAGTATGGGGTGGACAGAGGAAGGAAAGGAAACATGCAATGTATCTGGAAATAGTAGAAATTTGGGACATACTTGAAGGGTTTCTTACCTCTCCCATAAAGAATATACTATAAAATATGCTATACTATTCTACACTATGCTGTATTATACAATATTCTATACTATGAGAATATATTATAAAAGTGCTGTATAAACTCAAAAGCTATTTTTCCTCTCTTAAATTCCACTCCTATTTCATAGTTCTGGAGAGAATATTATGGATCTTGAGGAGGGGAATGAATAGACTTGGTTTATCAGAGGAAACATTCAGGTCAGGAACAGATATAACATGATCAATCTGATAGGCAGGATTGATAAATACCATCAATCTAATGAGGAAGAGATTGCCCAGAATGTGCAGGAAGATGGGGAGGCAATGGGAGATTTTTGTGTCTGTCTTCCCCCATTAAAGTGAAAGTTCCTTGTGGGCAAGGAGTACATCTTGTACTTCTGCAGCATTTTTCAAAGCACTGGGAAACAGTGCACTCCACCCAATAAACACTCATTGAATATCTTTATTACTTCTACCGTGGGTGTGACATAATTAGAATGATGAATATAAAAAAACATTTTTTATTGAGATGATAAAGACTGATCTGTGACAATAGTTGTCCTATTTATGTGCTTACTACATGCCAGACACTGTTCTAAATGTTGGGGAGACATAAGATAATCAGGGTGGACACAGTTCTTATCCCACACGGGGCTCAGGGTCTAAGGATGTGCAAGATCTGTCCCCTTTTCAACTCTTATATCTTTCCCAGTATTTTCTTAAGAGGAGAGAGCGCATCTCATCTTAAAATTTACCTTTTCCACCTACACCACCTACACTATCCCTTTGCACCATATCAACCCTTCCCTTCTTTCCTCCCTAGCCACAATCTTAAAAGATCATGTTCCAGTGGTTCCTTCCCCACTGCTTCCTAACATTCTCATGTATACCCCAGCTCAGTCAAACCTCCCACAGCCCCAGAACTCCCTCCAGTTATCACCCCATCTCCTGACTACCATTCCAAATTCCTTGAGCTGACTACTCCCACTGCCTCCATTACCTTTCTTCCAATTCTCTTCTGAGCCTCCTCCAATTTGGCTTCCTCCCCTTCACTCCATGGGAACTACCCTCTCTAAGGCCATTATCCATCCAGCGCTTACAGCAGTCCTCGGCACGTAGTAAGTGCTTAACAAATGCTATCATTATTACTATTAATGACCTACTTTTTGCCAAGTCCAGTATCCTCTACTCCATGCTGACCCTCCATGACCTCTCAGCTGTTTTCAACACTGTAGAGCATCCCCTTCACCTTGAAACCCTATCTAACCTGGACTTCCTTGACACTGTCCTCTCTTCGTTCTTGTCCTCTCTTCTCCGGTTGTTCCTTCTAAGTCTCTTTCACAGGTTCTGCTTCTGAATCACACCATCTAACTGTAGGAGCCCTTCAAGGCTCAGTTCTTGATCCTCTTCCATTTTCTATCTACACCCATTCCCTCAAGAACTTATTTGTTCCCAGGGTTTCAACTACCATCTCTACATTGATGATTCCCAAATCTACCTCTCCAGTCCTCATCTCTCCCCTTCTTTGCAACCTCAAATTTCCTTCTGCCTTCAGGACATCTCTACCTTGGATGTCTTGCTGACGCCTGATACTTAGCATGCCCAAAGCAGAACTTCTCATCTTCCCAGCCAAATCCTTATCTCACCAGGTCTTTTGCATCCTACCACCTTCTCTCTCCTTCAACCTGCATATTTGGTCTGTCACCAAATCCTGCGATTTCTACCTAAAATCCACCCTTTCTGTTCCATCCAAACTGCCACCACTCTGATTTGAGCACTTAGCTTATTAACCTGACTGCTGCATCAGCCTCCTTGCTGATCTCCCCACCTGCTGTCTCTTCCCCACTCTAGTCCTTTCTTTATTCTTCTGCTCAATCATTTAAATTAAAAATCAGTCTGTCGGTGCACTGTTCAGGAGGCTCCAGTAGTTATCCATCCATCTCAGCATCAAATAGAAACTCCTTATCATCAGTCTAAAGCACTTAATCAGCTTACCCCACCTATCTTATCTCAGTGATTTCCTACTTCAACCCAATCTGAAGGCTTCACTCCCTTAATGTCAATATATTCACTGAAACCCAATCTCATTTATCTTGCTGCAAACTCCTTGCCCAAATCCTCCCTCTATCTTGGTACTCCATCCTCCTTCATATATGACAGACCACCACTCTCCCCACCTCCAAAGCCCCCCCCCACCACCTTTTTTTCGTATTTGTTATATGCTTACTATGTGCCAGTCAGGCACTGTACTAAGCACTGAGGTCAATACAAGATAATCAGATTGGAGGCAGTCCCTGTCCTCCATAGGGCTCAGTCTTAATCCTCATTTTAGAAATGAAGTAACTGAAGCACAGAGAAGTTAAGTGATTTGCCCAAGGTCACATAGTAGACACGTGGCAGAGCAAGATTAAGCCCCAGGACCCCTGACTCTCAGGCCTGTGATCTTTCTACTAGGCCAGGCTGCTTCTCTAGCAGCATGGCATAGTGGAAAGATCCCAGGCTTGGGAGTCAGAGGTCCTGGGTTCTAATTCTGGCTCCGTCACTTGTCAGCTGTGTGACTTTGGGCAAATCACTTCACTTCTCTTTGCCTCAGCTACCTCTTCTCTAAAATGGGGATTAAGACTGTGAGCCCCACATGGGACAACCTGATGACCTTGTATCTACCCCAGCACTTAGAACAGTGCTTGGCACATAGTAAGCACTTAGCAAATACTTATTATTATTATTATTAAAATCACACCTCCAAGAGGCCTTCCCAATTAAACCCTCTTCCCTACTCACTCTCCCTTCTGAATCACTTAAGTATTTGGATCTGTACCCGTTAATCACTTGATATTCACCCCCCACCCTCATCCCCACAGCACTTATGTACAAATCCATAATTAACTTAATGTTTGTCTTCCTCTCTAGACTGTAAGCTCCTAGAGGGGAGGGAATGTGTCTCTGTTGTTGTCTCCCAAAGGCTTAGTACAGTGTTCCACAATCAATCATTCAATCATATTTATTGAGTGCTTACTCATGTGCAGGGCACTGTACGAAGCACTTGGAAGAGTACAATACAACAATATAACAAACATATTCCCTGCCCACAATGATCCTACAGTCCAGAGGGGGAGACAAATGTTAATATCAATCAATAAATTATGGATATGAGCTCACTGTGGGCAGGGATTGTCACTCTTTATTGCTGTATTGTACTTTCCCAAGCGCTTAGTACAGTGCCCTGCACATAGTAATAGTAAACAATACATATGATTGAATGAATAAGTGCTGTGGGGCTGGACAAGGCAGAAGGGAGTGGAAAAAGAGGAAATAAAGTTTGAGGGAAGGTCTATTGGAGGAGAAGTGCTTTTAATAGGGCTTTGGTGGTGGAGAGAGTAATTGTAGGATATGAAAAGGGAGGGTGTTCCAGGCTAGAGGCAAGATGTGAGCAAGAGGTCAGTAGTGAGATAGAGGGGATGAAAGTACAGTGACTAGCTTTGTATTAGTTGAGTGAAGTGTGAGGGTTGTGTTGTAGTAGGAGAGTAGCGAGGTGAGGTAGGAGTGGGCAAGGTGATAGAATGCTTTAAAGCAGATCATAAAGGCGTTTCTGTTTGCAGAGGTGGATGGACAACTACTGGAGGTTCTTGAGGAGTGGGGAAACATGGACTGAATGTTTTTGTAGAAAAATTATCTGGGCAGCAGAGTGAAGTATGGTCTGGAGTGGGGAGAGATAGGAGGCAAGAGATCAGCAAGGAGCAGATACAGTAATCAAGGATTAATGTGGTAGCAGTTTGGATTCCCAGTAAGTGATCATAAATAAAATTGATTGATTGTGGATATAAACACCAGTGAGAAGGAAAACTGTTCTCTACTGATTCACAGAACAATCATATTGGGAATTTTTTGGCCAGATGGGAGGGTATTGAATGAAAGGTCCATTACTCTGGAAGCTGTCTGATGAGGAGTTCTATTACAATTTATTATTATTCTCTATACTCTGAGAACCCATTGCTGAGGTTATTACTACCAGGGGGGGCTCTATTCTCCCCTAGTGGAGAAGAAGGAAATTCTCCTTGACCAGTTCAAAAATATCTTCTCCACCTACATTCTTACTTTGCCTCAGGCACTGGACTGCTTGTGGAGCTCCCAAGAAATGAGGTCCCTGCTCCAACAGCATAGGAAATGGCCCTTAGGAAGTCATGAATAGAGTCCACAATCTGCTTCTAGCAATTTCGCTGGTGGCTCCTCAGACCCTCACACTCTGCCCCTGGGACTAGCCCCTTTGGAGTACCCACATTTTCATTGGCCACCCAGATTTATAGTAGCTTCCCTCCTGTTTGTGTATCCTTCAAGCAGCAGCATGGCTTAGTGGAAAGAGCCCGGGCTGGGAGTCAGAAGGCCCTGGGATCTAATTCCAGCTCCATGACTTGTCCCCTGTGTGACTTTGGGCAAGTCACTTAACTTCTCTGTGCTCAGTTACCTTATCTGTAAAAGGGGGATTAAGACTGTGAGCCCCACATGGAACAACCTGATTACCTTGCATCTACCCCAGCACTTAGAACAGTGCTCGGCACATAGTAAGTGCTTAACAAATACCATCATTATTGTTCAGTGATTTCTGGACATTATATTGAGCATGGATAGCTACATGTGAGTGTGGGAAAAGGACCAATATCTGAACTAGATTCTTTGCTTCATTAAGTTAATATTCTCTCTGGACTTTCAGTATTGACTTCTGACCCATCTCAGGCTATTGCTTGTTCTTTCCTCATGGTATGATTTAAGAGTTTAAGATGTTAGTTTCTCTCAGAAATGACTGCCCAGGCAGAAGCATCTCATATTGGATTCAGTGACCTCATCCGCCTCACCTCCACATCCCTGCTATTCAAGCTTCATTATCCGATCAGTAAACAGAATGCCAGATTAATGGATTTTATTAACTTTCAAGAATGACCAGCAATAATATTGATCTCTATCGTGTGTTGTCTTCCAGGGTCACATTCATTCCATCTGACAGTATTTTCCTTACATAGATTTTACTTTGAAAGATATGTTTTCGTTTGTTTTTTCCCCTTTGGAAAATATGAACAAATTCAAGTGCTTAATGAGAACCATAAATAAAAAGGACTTGGAAGTGGTGAGGGAGGTTGGATAATCAGCCATCTATTTTTCACATACATTTGTGGTCAGATATTGCAAACTGCAGCTTCTCCTACACCAAAATCTGATAAAAAAATTTAATGGGACATTCGTGAAATCATAAGCAGATCACTTAATGCACTCTGGAGATTTATTTTGAACTGTTAAGAGGAATTTTCCAAATGGAGCATATTTTTTGATGGCATTTATTAAGCACTTAATATGTGCAAAGCACTGTTCTAAGTGCTGGGGAGGATACAAGGTGATCAGGTTGTCCCATGGGGGGCTCATAGTCTTAATCCCCATTTTACAGATGAGGGAACTGAGGCACAGAGAAGTTAAATGACTTGCCCAAAGTCACACAGCTGACAATTGGCAGAACGGGGATTTGAACCCATGACCTCTGACTCCAAAGCCTATGTTCTTTCCACTGAGCCACGCTGCTTCTCATAATAATAGTAATGATGTCATTTGTTAAGCACTTACTATGTGTGAAGCACTGTTCTAAGCGCTTCAGAGGTTACAAGATGATCAGGTTGTCCCACATGGTGCACACAGTCTTAATCCCCATTATACAGATTAGGGAACTGAGGCACAGAGAAGTTGAGTGACTTGCCCAAAGTCACATAGTTGACAAGCAGCAGAGCCGGGATTTGAACCCATGACTTCTGACTCCCAAGCCCGAGCTCTTTCCACTGAGCCACGAGCATTATTTTGATAAGAAATATAATATGTAAAATATGTAATAATAATTATTATGGTATTTGCTAAGCACTTACTATTTGCCAAGCGCTGTTCTAAGAACTGATACAAGATAATCAGGGTTTCCCACATGGGGCTAGCAGTCTTAATCCCCATTTTACAGATGAGGTAACTGAGGCACAGAGAAGTTTAAGTGGCTTGCCCAAGGTCACACAGCAGAGAAGTGGTTGAGCCAGGATTAGAGTCCATGTCCTCTGACTCTCAGGCCCATGCTTTTCCCACTAATAATATATAAATAGAAAGAGAAATCTTGAATAGTATAGCATAATATAAAAGAGGTGAGGATGGGTATATGAGACATTTGCATCTTGCTAAAGTGAGGCCCACCACAAGAAGTGATAGCTTCCAGATGACCTTCTTTGATCATATTCCACAGGTTGAAAGCATTGACTTTTATAGGACATTTACAATTCACTTTCGCCAGTTGGGTCCTTCATATAAGGTCTAATTGGTGGACACATCTGCCAGTCTGTTGAGATGCTGCTTCCTCTGATTGGTTTCCACATTTGGGATGTAATTGGCAGTGACTCCAACATGTGCTGGGATTATTTCATGTTTCTTAATTTAAAAAAAGTCTTAGAATTCCTGAAGGAAACAAGGCTAGGTTGTTGGGGTTTTTTTTAAATGTGCACAAGAAACACTTTTCAGTGCAAATGGACCCAGGTGAGGCAGGCTCAGGAGGGAAATGAGATGTGGTGAGATATGGTGGGATACTGTGGGATCAGATGGGAGACCTGGGGATGGAGGGGAGATGATGGGGGTGTAGTGAGAGCCAAGGAAGATGAAGGGATGTGGCAAAATACAGGGGAATGTGGAGCAGGTTGAGGGGATGTGGGAGGAAGTTTCAACCCTGACCCTGCTTGCTTCCTCCACTCACTTCCCTCTCTTCCCTATCTTCATTAGTACAGGTGAAAATGAAACTTAAAGGACTTGGAAATGCATTGATTCGATGTTCTATGCTGGCTTCATGGTCTTGCCCATGGACTTATTTTGTGCCCAGAAACTTGTGTATAAATGAATAGATAAGTTTAAAATCAGAGGGAAGGAATCCAACAGAGAGGGAATGGCTAAAGAAAGTGAGGGAGGGAAGAAGACTGGGCTCGAGTGCCTTTAGAACGTGAGAAAAGGGTAGGGTTAGAGAGAGGCACAGGCAGAGGGGACAGATTTTAAAAGCAGATGGGAGAGTAAAATACAACACTCCTCCAATTCCTCAAGAACCTCCAGTGGATGCCCATTTACCTCCGCATCAAACAGAAACTCCTCACCATTATCTTTAAATCCTTCAATCACGTTGGCCTTACTCCCTCAACTCTCTGATCTCCTACTACAGTCCAGCCCAAACACTTCACTCCTCTAATGCCAACCTACTCACTATACCTCAATCTCATCTATCTCACCATTCATTCATTCATTCATTCAATTGTATTTATTGAGCACTTATTGTGTGCAGAGCACTGTACTAAGCACTTGGGAAGTACAAGTTGGCAATGTGTAGAGACGGTCCCTACCCAACAACGGGCTCACAGTCTAGAAGAGACCCCTCAACCACATCCTGCCTCTAATTCAGGAAGTAGTTAAAGGCATGGACTATTTGGTGCAGAAACATAGGCATGGAAATCTAAGGAAGAAATAATGTTGTCCAGAAGAGTGGGCAGAGTTATAGTAGGTGAGGATTATTTTAAAGTGATCCAAGGTGGACTGGTGCTTGACTTTCCTCTATCAAATGGAGAAGCAGCGTGGCTCAGGGGAAAGAGCTCGGGCTTTGGAGTCAGAGGTCATGGGTTCAAATACCAGCTCCACCAATTGTCAGCTGTGTGATTTTGGGCAAGTCACTTCACTTCTTTGGGCCTCAGTTCCCTCATCTGTAAAATGGGGATTAAGACTTTGAGCCCCCCCGTGGAACAACCTGATAACCTTGTAACCTCCCCAGTGCTTAGAACAGTGCTTACTATGGTAAGCGCTTAATAAATGGCATCATCATTATTATTAAATACTCTGTAGCAAGAAGGAAACAAGTGTATTGTGGAGGTGATCCAGACTGAGGGTTGGTGGGGAGGGAATGATGGAGGAAAGAGGGTGAAGGAGTCGAGTTTAGCATAGCGGGCAATGTTGAGAGCATGGAATGTGTTCAAGGGAAGGGAGGTTGTGTAGGGAGTGATGGTTGTTTTGTTGTCTGTCTCCCCCTTCTAGACTGTGAGCCCATTGTTGGGTAGGGACCATCTCTATATGTTGCCAACTTGTACTTCCCAAGCACTTAGTACAGTGCTCTGCAAACAGTAAGCACTCAAGAAATGCAATTGAATGAATGCATGAGTGGAGCTGGTCTTGAGATTAGATATTTCTGTGGGGGACAGTGTGAGAAGACAGTTTTGTAAGGAGGGTTGATGTGGAGAAAGGAGATTAGTTGGCTGTAGTTGGAGAGTGGGTTTCAGAGTTAATGGGAAAAAATGTACAATGAACTGAGATCCAGTGTGTGCTCAAGTTGGAGTTGGAAGTCTGCGGAACTGAGGAGTTCTCGAGATGCAGCAAGCAGAAGGGGAAGGGGGAAGGTCATGAGGAACATCCACAATGATATTAAAGGCCTCAGGAAGGAAGAAAAGAAAGGCATTAAAGTTCTCTCCCCTTCCCAGGGTCGCACCTGGAGATTTCCAGACTCTAACAGTTTCAACTATGGGAGGGAGAATCAAGTAGAGGTATATCCATTCCGTTCCTAGTGTGGGCAGTGGCTAGTGAGTGGAAGGCAAACTGCTACAAGTCAAAACTCACCTGTGCTGGGCAGCAGCGGCATGGGAGAGAGTTGAGGGCGGAGACTCAAGTTTATTGCGTGGAAGGAGGCAATGGTAAACCACTTTTGTATTTTTACCAAGAATTCTATCGATACACTACCAGAATAATTGCTGATGGAGGTGGGGCATTCTGGGAGAGGTATGTCTGCTGAATCGCTATGTGTTGGAGAAGACCTGACAACATAAGACAAGACAAAGTTCTCTCAGAGAAGTAGAGGTGGGGACATAGGGTGGTAGATGACTGGAGCTAGTAATTCTAATGGATGGGAGAAGCAGATGATGTGGATTTCAGAAGTAAAAGAGGTGAGGGATGGAGGGGCTAGGCTGAGGTGAAAACAGCATAAGGGACAATGAGCAGGTGGACTCCTTTCTCTCTACTCATAAGTCAGAAAGAGTGGGAGAAGGAGAGGCCTCCTCAGAAGAGAGTAGCAGGGGAGACAATACCTCTTAGAATGAGTCAGATCCCCACGATTGTGAGGATGAGCAGTGATTGGTTTAGGAAGAGGTCAAGGATGAGGAGTGGTTTGCCTAAAATGGAACTTTGCCCACAATGGTATTTCACTCAAAGAAGTCACTCTTTGGAAGGAATTTGGGATGGGAGACTAGCACAAGGGATGGGTATGACTTGGATAGGTGTGAGCTGACAGAGGGCATTGCTGAGCATGGTAGTTAGGGAAAGTGGAGAGAGAGGAAGGGAGGAATGTGGTGAGCAGAGGGCAAGGTGGAGAAGGTCACAGAAATGTTCCTCATCCAGAGTGACCAGAGTTTAAAGTCCATGGTTCTAAATAACCATAGCAACTTACGGGCAAACAACATCAATGATGACATTACATTTCTTCCCCATGTCAAGACTTGTAACATGTCCTTCCTCAGGCCCACTACATATCTTTACTTCCATAAAGTCATCGTGTAATCTTTTTTATTCAAACATATTTGTTGAGTGCTTACTGTGCGCAGAGCACTATACTAAGCACTTGAGAAGTAAAATTCAGGAACAAATAGAGACAATCCCTGCCCACAACAGGCTCACAGTCTAGAAGGGGGAAGACAGACATCAAAACAAGTAAACAAGCAACGGTAGCATCATTATAAATAAATAGAATTTTAGATATATACACATCATTAATAAAAAAAAACCTCTCATTGATTTATCACATTGGCAAGTATATTATTGTTCTTACATCCCATCTCTAGCAAATGATTAGACTATAGAACAATCAGTAACAATTCTCCCAACCAGGTGAATCACTGAGACACAGAGAAGTGACAGTCACAGAGCAGATGAGTGGTAGAGCTGGGATAAGAACCTAGTTCTTTCCGACTCCCAGGCTCATACTCTATTCACTAGGTCTTGCTCTGCTTCTCTACTGGATAAATCCTAAATCATGATTTATTCATTTCATTTGACTTCTGTTAAGTGTTTATTTTATTCAAAGCTCTCTTTAAGTGTGGGGGAATGGTATCAAGACTTTGAGTCAGGTATCATTCCTAACTCCCAGGGAGCTCACCTTCTAAAAGTCCCTCCTGTTTTACCCAATAGCCAGTGCACTAACTGCTACTGGGAAATACCAGGCCCTGAACTCAGACTTTGCCTAATAGGTAAAGAACTTTTCAATCTGTCTTATTTTCCCAGTTTTTGATCAGGCCTAATACTCAAGAAAGAGCATCCTTTGTTTAAAACAGTGATGTGGAGACCACTTCATGTAATGTTGGAGCACAAATGTAGAAAGCAAAAAAGCAAATAACTTTTTCCCCCTTCAAGTTATTATGACAAGCTGCTGTTACTCATACTAAACCACTAAAAGCTGTTGTCAAAAGAGCCCACACATATGGTGTTTGTAAGTTTAGTTTACTTCATGTGATTTTACTTTTCTCCAGACTTCCTGAAACTCACATACTCTTCCCTTTCAATTACTGAAGATAATTTAATAATGCACTCTTTATAAACAAAGAACTACTCATTGTTCGGGAGTCAAAGAACCGTTTTGGCAGCCATAGAGGATGACTGAGATTGTAGTTTAAATTTTTAAAAGATGGACTATAGGTTCTGTGATAGGATTCAAGGACATTTCAGAAGAGAAACTATATTGCTATAATTTATTGTCATGACTAATTGAAAGAGTAAGCATTCAGTTAATAGTATATATAGCAAAGTTATAACAATTTAGAATGTGTGTGACCTCAGATCCTACTAAATATCAGAACCAGATTTGTGTCAAACCTTTTTCTTGAACATAAAATTGTGGAAATATTGGCATAATATAGTACCACATGTGATTAAATTATTTTTAGACACTACTGGACCTCAATCTCAACCACTTCTTCTATATGCCCAAACTCCAAGACTGAGAAAATGGCCTTTTGTGGCTTGAAGACCTCTGCATGGCAATATGACTGATTTATCTCATTTATGGCAATCATTAGACTTGAGAACTGCACACAGAACCTTAACCAATATAGACTTTATGAAGATAAATGGGACCAAACAACATCAGCGATGTGAACCCTCTGTCACCTCCCTCCCCAACCCTCCCTACTCCCTACCTAGATTGTAAGTATGCTGTGGGTGGGGAATGTGTCTGCTATATTGTTTGTTGTATTGTACTTTGCCAAACACTTAGTACAGTGCTCTGAACACTGAACACAGTGTGCAGAGCACACTACTAAGTGCTTGGGAGAGTACAATACAACAATAAACAGAAGCATTCCCTACTCACAACAAGCTTACAGTCTAAAGTGGAGTACAGTCGATTGATTGACTGGACCCCATGGTTTATGACTTGGGTAACTGTTGGTCTGATCTGTGAAGACTTGAGAAAATTGGATGGGGTCAAAAGATCAGAGGTTTCTGTCCAGGACCACGACAGATTTGTGGGGAGGGGGTGTGTGGGAGAGAAGGCTAGTGAGGAGGTTGTTGTCAGATAAGGGGACTTCAGAGTTGGTGAGAGTAGAGATTGTACAATGATTAGGGATGATATTGAGTATGTGTCCAAGTTGGTGATGAGAGAGCTGGGGTGGAGAAGGAGGTAGGTGGGGTTGAGGAGTGATAGGAAGTGGGTAGTGGAAGGGTTGCTAGGAACACCTAGGTGGATATTGAAGTCCTCAAGGATCAAATGTAGGTATGGACAAAGAAAGAAGGAATCTGAGAGGGATCAAAATGGTTCAGAAAGTTGGAGGTGGGGCCTGGGGATGGTAGATATCAGTGACTAGTATTTTGAGTGTGTAGTAGATGCAGGTGATATGGGCTTCAAAGGCAGAGAACGAGATTGATGGGGGAGGTGGAATTGTGCTAAAGTGGCATTGGGGAGTGAGAAGGAAGCCAACTCCTCTTCCTCTCTCAGTATATCTTGGGGTTTGGGAGAAGATTAGAGAGAGAGGCAAGAGAGATCATGTCATCTGGGGAGAACCGGGTTTCAGTAATGGTAAGGAGAAGCAGTGGCTGGATCAGGGACAGGTCAAGAATGAAGGGAAGCTTTCCTTTAATGAAGTGCTGTATTTAGCTGAGGCTGTGGAGGGAGGAGGGGAAAGATGGAAGGGGAAGGGGATGGATGGGAGTGAGCTGGTGGGAGGTGATTGAGGGGTGGTACTGGAACAGGATAACAGGGATGGTGATGGTGGAGGGGTGGCACAAGGAGTGGGGAGCGATTGGATGGAGTGGGAAGGGTGCTGGGAAGGGAGGTCAGGGTTGGGCTGATTGGTGGGAGTGGATTGAGGGGACATGATGAGGTCAGAGAAGTTTAAAGGTTGTAAGTGAGTTTCTCAAATGCAATAATTGCTTAATTTGGTAGTTCCGTGATTAAATTGCTGAATTATTGTGCAGGTCCTTGAGAGTGAAGAGGTGAATGTTTAGGAGTAAACAGAGGGCTGGGTTGATGTTGATATTTAAAAATTTTAGTACTTGTTACCAGGATGTCAGACAGCCACACCTGTTCCATGTTCTCCACTGTGGATTCAAGCCAGGCTGCAGGGAGAGGGAAGATGAAGGAATGGCAGCTTCTCAGCTTCAGCAGTTCATGAGCAAAATACCTGAATCCTGGCAGGTGGATGGTAGGGATTGGTTCTGATATTCAGTAACCTGGGCTGCCTGAGGCAGGTCTGTGGAGAAATCTCAATGTCCTCAGGCTTCTCTCTGTCCCAGGGGATGTTTAATGGTCATAGCCAATTGAGGCAGGCCAGCAGGGAGAGATCTCAGTGTTCTCAGGCAGGCAGTGTTTAATGGCCCAGCCAGTTGAGGCAGCTCAGCAGGGAGAAATCTCAGTGACCTTAGGTAGGTCTCTGTCCGGGCGATGTTTAATGGTCTGGCCTGGCTGAGGCAGCTTGGCAGGGAAAGGTCTCAGCGTCTTGGGGTAGCTCTCTGTCCAGGATGGTGTTCTTTGGTCTGGGAAGACTGAGGCAGAAAAGGTTGTAAAGCATTATAAAAGTTTGATGCCAAGTTGCCCACCCAAATTCATTTTAGATCAGTGTATGTTGATCTCTCTTCCTAAAACCCTCAGAATTGTTTGGCAAAAATTCCAATCTTCTTAGTGGGAATACTTTTCCTCCTAACATGAAGTAATAGAATAAATTCATCCATCTAAATCTATTGAACCACAGCTATTAGATTTCTCCCACATTTGTGAGGACTTTGGCCACTACATGTATACCCTAATCCCAAATAACAATAAATGCAGTGGAGAACTGATTCTAGTATTTGCCATTCAATGAGAAGCAGCATGGCCTAGTGGATAGAGCATGGTCCTGGGAGTCAGAAGGACCTGGGTTCTTATCCCAGCTCTGCCAATTTTCTGCTGTGTGACCTTGGGAAAATCACTCAACTTCTCTGAACCTGTTACCTCATCTGTAAACGGGGATTAAGACTGAGAGTCCCTTGTGGGACATGGACTGTGTCCAACCTGATTATCCTGTATTTACCTTAGCTTTTTGTATAGTGCATGGCACATAGTGTTTAAAAAATACCCTAAAAATAATGATGTGGTGGATTTGGAAAGCTGTTGAACTAGTACTCCACTGATGTCCACAGAGTTTGGCTGGAGGTCTTCGTCCTGACCTACTAGCAAAGCTATGCAATAGAAAAGAAGGGGGTCCACAGAAAGGAATAATTGGGAAGAGTAGTAGTAGTATTTATTAAGCAATTACTACGTGCAGAGCACTGTATCTCATGCTGGAAGAGAATACACTGTTTAGAATTAGACACTGTCCCTGTCTCCTGGGTGGGAGGGATCACAATCTAAGGGTGTGTTTGATCACAATTCAAACCCTAAGAATGTATCCCAAAACTTGTCATGAGCCTGGATTGCAATTTGAATTTATTATCAGATGAAAATCAGAAAACCTTTACACTCCTTTCAAGTTTCACCCCAACACCACCCAGAGTTCTGCTATGCATTCTTTGCATTTTGATTATCATTCAATATTCAAGGACAATTTAATTGCAGTTCCCAATTTAGGTACATTATAATTTCATAGAGTTGGCATCCTTGTCCCAAAATAACTGCAGAAGTATTCAATAGATGCTATTGCACGATCAACAACAAACCTTGATTGAGTGACCACCAGTTGGATCCTGATGATCCATTCAGGAAGCAATGTGGCCTACTAGAAACAACTCTGTCTGGGGTGTCAGAGGATATGGGTTCCAATCCTGGCTCTGAAACCTGCTTGCTGTGTGACTTTGGAGAAGTTATTGAACTTCTCTGTGCCTCACACAGTTACTCTTATTACCAGGAGAAAAGATTCAATTTTGTGTTTAGCTCAAATTGACTAGTAATCTTACAATATAAGATTAAAATCTTGGGTCAGAAATGCCACTAAAATTTAAAAGTATCAGGCAGGAGAATTGCATCCAGTTTACCATATCAGAATAAACTGGGAAGATAGTGCAAGGCACTGGAAAACTGAATGGGCTTTAATATTTAAGAAATCATTGACTATATGAAGTCTAAATCAATTTCTAAATGTATGAACTTCTAATATTTTGACATCACAGAGATTTGTATTAATAAACATGATGCCTTCATGCTACAACAGTGGGTGATTCATTAGCATTTTTCTTAACTGCTCTTGTTTTAGGAAGAGCAAATATAGAGACAGTTGGCCAAAGTTATCTTTAATTTCAGTCCATATAGAGTGTTAGGGAATTATTTGGACTCCTATTTGTGTTTTCAGAAGATCAGCTTTCAGCGCTTGTTCATAATGGTTTCTCCAAATGCATCACAGAAATCACCATGCAAACCATTGTTAATCCAATCATAGATTATTCTCAGGAACCCAGAAGGTAACCCAAAATTCACATCTAAAATTTGAAACCATCTAAAATTGCATGCCTTATTACTTGAATAATCACTCACCTTTAATTAACATAGGGTTAATTGACAATCCATTATTTCTTCATTCAAATTGGTGATATATATAAATTATAGGAAATGTTCATCAAATGTTTTGATTAGAGTGTGCATGCTTACTTTTATTAGTAACAGATAAAATTTAGAATTTCATTAGGTATACTTATCTTCAGATTACATCTTCTTTACACATTCTCAATTAACTTTTAATGAACTGGTCTATGAGTAGAGTGGACAACCAATAGAAGTTACTTAAGGAGTGGATATTCTCAGTTCATCTAAAATCTGCAGAAATTCAAAATCCACCCAATGCTTTTGATCAAGTTCACAGTGTTTTTTTAAAATATTCTACTATATATTTGCCTCCAGGGTAAATTTTAGGGCATAATTCTTTTTCAAAGCAACGTATCCCTTTGCTTTTTTGTATAGTAAGGAAAATGATGTCCCTAACATCAATACAAAGATAAAACTCTTTCATGTATGATTTTTCTTTTTTTCTAAAGAAGGTATGACTAAGATTTCACTGCACCTATTTTAAGTCATGAAAATATAGTGTGAAATTTCAGGAATTTATTTTATATTTCTGGAAAAGCCTTTTCATATTTATCCACTCTCTTCTCCACTATCAATTTATCAGTAAATCCAAAAACAGCTGAGTGATGCAGTTAGCATTATTGGTAGAGAAGATTTCCCTCAGAAATGGCCTGACCTACTGACAGAAATGGTGGATTGGTTTCAGAGTGGGGACTTCCATGTTATTAATGGAGTCCTATGCACAGATCATTCATTATTTAAAAGGTACTGGTCTTTTTGTATATAAGAAAGCAAAAATGAAGGGTGGTTTTGGGGTTTTTTGTTGGTGTTTTTTTTCCCCGAATGTGCTAGTTTTTATTTTCAAATGACTGCCTTTTCTAAGGACTGGTAATTTGGCCCTGAAATGGTAAAGAGAGTAGTTTATTCCCCTTTGTCACTTCAAAAACAAAAGGTCATATAACAGTCCTTCAAAAAAAAAATGACTGAAAATTCACTTCTCCCTCTAGACTGTAAGCTCACCATGGGCAGGGAACGTAATTATGAACTCCAGCTTCAAAGTGTCCATCACCTTGCCCCCTCCTACCTCATCTCCCTTCTCTCCTTGCCCAGCCCAGCCTGCACACTCTGCTCCTCTGCCACTAACCTCCTCACTGTGCCTTGTTCTCGCCTATGCTGCCGTCGACCCCGGCACAAGTCCTACCACTGGCTTGGAATGCCCTCCCTCCACATATCTGCCAAACTAGCTCTCTTCCTCCCTTCAAAGCCCTACTGAGAGCTCATCTCCTCCAGGAGGCCTTCTCAGACTGAGCCCCCCATTTTCCTCTTCTCCTCCTCCCCTCCCCATCTCCCCCACTCCCTCCCTCTGCTTTACCCCCATACCCTTCCCACAGAACTTGTGTATATTAGTACATATTTATTACTGTATTTATTTTATTAATGATGTTATAATATAACTTATAATTATAATTCTGTTTATTCTGATATATTGACACCTGTTTACTTGTTTTGTTTTGTTGTCTCTCTCCCCCTTGTAGACTGTGAGCCCGTTGTTGGGTAGGGACCATCTCTATATGTTGCCAACTTATACTTCCCAAGTGCTTAGTACAGTGCTCTGCACACAGTAAGTGCTCAATAAATATGATTGAATGAATGAATGATATGCATTGAGTGCTTACTAAGTGCTTGCAAAAGTGAAGCAGAGAAGCAGAGTGGCTCAGTGGAAAGAGCACGGGCTTTGGAGTCAGAGGTCATGGGTTCAAACCCCGGCTCCTCCAATTGTCAGCTGTGTGACTTTGGGCAAGTCACTTCACTTCTCTGGGCCTCAGTTACCTCATCTGTAAAATGGGGATGAAGACTGTGAGCCCCCCATGGGGCAACCGATCACCTTGTAACCTCCCCAGCGCTTAGAACAGTGCTTTGCACATAGTAAGCGCTTAATAAATGCCATCATCATCATCATCAAAAGTACAGTATGATAGTGTTGATAGACATGATCCTTATAGAGAGGGGAAATTGAGTATAAGAATAGTTAAGTGTTGTGGGTGTGGGGTGAATATCCAATTACTCAAGGGGTACACAGCCAAGTGCATAGTTGATGCAGAGGGAAAGATGGGTAGGGAAAATAAGGGCTTAGTCAGAAAGGCTTCTTGAAGATTTGGTTTAAGGAAGGTTTAGAAGGTGGGGAGAGTGGTAGACTGTTAGACGTGAAGCGGGAGGAAGTTCAAAGGCCAAGAGAAGAGGTGAGCAAGGGGTTAGTAATGGTGTAGGTGAGATCAAGATACAGAGAGTAGTTTGGTGTTAGAGGAGCAGAGTGTGTGAATTGGATTGTGTAGTAGGAGATCAGTAACATATAATAGGTGGGAGAGAGCTGACTGAGTGCCTTAAAGCACTGTTCAATGCAGAGGTGGATGGGCAACTTTGGAGGCTTTTGAGGAGTTGGGAGATTCATTCACTCATTCAATCACATTTATTGAGCACCTACTGTGTGCAGAGCACTGTACTATGTGCTTGGAAAGTGCAATTCAACAACAAAGACAAACCCTGCCCATAATGGGCTCAGAGTCTAGAAGAGGGGAGACAGACATCAAAACAAGTAAACAGGCATCAATAGCATCAATATAAATAGAATTATAGATATATGCATATCATTAATAAAAAATAAGCAGAAATATAAATATGTACATATATACACACAAGTGCTGTGGGACAGGGATGGGGGTAGACATAGACTGAAACTTTTTCAGAAAAATGATCTGGCAGCAGAGTGAAATATAGCCTCGGTGGGGAGAGACAGGAGGCAGGGAGGTCAGCAAGAAGCTGGGAAATAAATACTTGGATCAGCATGGTAGGAGTTCATTCCTCTCAAGCTAACCTGTCCCTCTATCTCACTGTCTCTCACTCTCATCTCTAAATCATCTCTAATTCAATCCATCACTAAATCCTGTCGGTTCCACCTTCGCAACATCGCTAAAATCTGCCCTTTCCTCTCCATCCAAACTGCTACCAGGATAATACAATCATTCATCCTGTCCCACCTGGATTACTGTAGTGGCCTCCTTGCTTATCTCCCATCCTCCTGTCTCTCCCCACTCCAGTCCATTCTTCACTCTGCTGCCTGGATAATTTTTCTACAAAAATGTTCAGAACACGTCACCCCGCACCTCAAAAAAATCCAGTGGTTGCCTATCCACCCCCATATCAAACAAAAACTCCTCATTATTGGCTGTAAAATACTCCACCACCTTGCCTCCTCACACCTCACCTTGCTACAACCCATTCCCCACACACAGTGCTAATCTTATCACTGTGCCTTGATCTTGCCTATCTACAGATCCCTAGCCCACATCCTGCCTCTGGCCATCCTTGCTCAAATCCTACAGACAATTACTCTCCCCACCTCCAAAGCCTTATTGAAGGCACATCTCCTCCAAGAGGCATTCCCAGACTAAGCCCAACCTTTTCTCATCTCCCACTACCTTCTGTATTGCCCTGATTTGTTCCCTTTGCTCCTCTCCCCTCCAACCCCACAGAACTTATGTATATATCTGTAATTTTATTTATTTGTATTCATTTCTGTCCCCTCCATTCTAGACTGAAAGCTTGTTGTGGGCAGGGAATGTTCCTGTTTATTGTTTTGTTGTACTCTCCCAAGCACTTAGTACAGTGTTCTGCACACAGTAAGTGCTCAATAAATACAATTGAATGAGTAAATTAATGAATGAATCTCTCCTGCCTCCGACCTCTTGCTCCTGTCCTGCCTCCAGCCTGAAATGTCCTCCCATTCCAAAATTTCCAGACCGTAGCTCTTCCCTTCTTCAAAGCCATCCTGAAATCCCTCCCAAAAGCCTTCCTGTAAATGACATCTCTAATTAATTATTAGGTCTTCTCTAATTAATTATTTTCCCCAGGTTAATATCCTCCAATTACCACCTTTTTACTTTTGCTCCAACTAGGCACTTATGTATTCACAACCAACCTTATCACTTCTGAACATATGGACTTACCTACCCTATTACTCAAACACTCACCTATCTACTTTCCTGATTTTCCTCCTCCTATCTGGAAATTAGTTTCACGTCTGTATCCTCTGTTAGACTGCAAGGTCTTTGAAAGCAAGATTCTGTAATTTCGGGGATCATATCCATGGTGTAGTTACATGACTAATAATAACTGTGATATTTGTTATGTCCCAAGTGGTGTACTAAGCACTGGAGTAGATATAAAGTAATCATATGGGGCATTGTCCCCACCTCACATGGGGCTCACAATCTAAGAGGAAGGGAGAACAAACATTCAATCTCCATTTTACAGATGAAGAGACTGAGGGAGAGAGAAGCAAAGCAACTTGTCCAGGTCCTCTGGCTTGCAGACCCATCTTTACGCTAGTGTCAGTCAGTCAGTCAAATCATATTTCTTAAGTGCTTACTGTGTGCAGAGCACTGTACTAAATGTTTGGGAGAATTCAGTGTAACAATATAACAGACATTCCCTGCCCACTAGGAGCTTACAATCTAAAAGATGCCACAGCTGCAGATCACGACAATGGAAGATCTGTCCCCTACAAGAACAGGGTTGGGCAGAAACTAAAAGTTCTGCCCACTAACCCCATTTCTACCTTTAAAATGTTTAATGCCCAGAAGATGCTGGCTGTTGTAACTATACGACTGTTACCAAAAGTGGTGAGGAACCTGAGGATCTTTCTTCCAAACAGGTATCCCTTGTTTAGCTATTTAATTAAATCTTGTTGCCATTGATTGTTTAGACTGTAGCTTATTGTTGTTCTTAATTTCATTCTTATTGCTCTCTCTATCTGTCCACCTCCCACCTTTAGATTTTAATCATCTTGTGGGATGGAAACCGTGTTTATTTTAATTACCCTATATTCAGCCCATTGCTGAACACATAAGGGATAACTAAATCAATCAATTGTATTTATTCAGCACTTACTGTGTGCAGAGCACTGGACTAAGCACTTGGGAAAATACAATAAAATGGAAACATTCCCTGTCCACAATGAGCTTACAGTTCAGAGAATTACTACCCCTACTTCTGTTAGGAGGATGGTGAGAGGAAGGAAAACGAATTGTTGGAAAAGTCTTGACAGCTGTGAAATCATGGAAATGTCATCCCTAAAAGACACAGGTTAATAGTCCCAAACAAAGAGAGGGTGATCAGAATCCACTGGGAATTAAGTGGTTTTGATTGGCATATTCTCACAGATTGTATTTTGAATTTATTGGTGGATGTAACACTGGGGTTTCAGAAAGCATTCCATGAAATTTCAGTGTTGTTACTGCACACAAATGACTACTAAGTCATACTCTTTAGCCAGATGTCATAGGACAGGCTTTAAAGATGTGGGGCCCAGTGAAAAGAGAACAGCCCTGGGAGTCAGAGGACCTGCGTCTGAATCCCAGCTCTGCCACTTGTCTGCTGTGTGACCTTGACAAGTCTCTAAGTCAATCAAGAAATCATATTTGAGTGTTTATGCAGAGCCCTGAACTAAATGCTTGGGTGAGTACAATGTAACGGAGTTAGTAGAGACATTCCCTGTCTGCAAAGAGTTTACAGTTTTGAAAGGGAGACAGAAATTAGTATAAACTGAATTACAGACATGCATGTATGTGCTATGTGGCTGAGGAAGGGATGAATAAAGGGTGCAAATCCTTGCGCAGGGGTGATGCAGAAGGGAGTGGGAGAAGAGGAAATAACAGCTTCACTGGGGAAGGCTTCTTGGAGGACATGTGATTTTGATAAGGTTTTGTAGGTGGGAAGAGCAATCATCTGTTGGATATGAAGAGGGATGGCATTCCAGGCCAGAGACTGGATGTGGGTGAGGTGTTAGTGGTGAGATAGATGAGGCTGAGGTACAATGAGTAGGTTAGCATTAGAGGAGTGAAATGTGCAGGATGGGTTGTAGTAGGGGAGCAGGAACGTAAGGTAAGAGAGGGCAAGGTGACTGAGTGCTCTAAGCCACAGAGTTTCTCTCTGGTGCGCAAGTGGATGGGCTACCAGTGGAAATTTTTGAGGAGTGGGGTAACATTTCCTGAATGTTTTTGTAGAAAAATGATCTGGGCAGCAGAATGAAGTACGGACTGAAGTGGGGAGAGACAGGAGGCAGGGAGGTCAGTAAGGAGGCTAATACAGTAATAATACTACTAATAATTGTATTTAAGAGCTTATGTGTCAAGCACTGTTCTAAGCACTGGTGTAGATACAAGATAATCGTTTGGAGACAGTCCCTGTCCCCCCTGGGACTCACAGTTTTAACCCCCATTTTACAGAGGAGTGAACTGAGGCCCAGAGAAGTTAAGTGACTTGCCCAAGGTCGCACAGCAGCCAGATGGCCCCCTCATAGCCTCAATCACCTTGCCCTCTCCTATCTCACCTTGCTACTCTCCTACTACAACCCAGGCCACACACTTTGTTCATCTAATGCTAATCTTTTCACTGTATCTCGATCTCATCTCTCACTTCTGACCTCTCACCCACATCCTACTGGCTTGGAACACCCTCCCTCCTCATATAAGACAGATAATTGCTCTTCCCCACTTCAAAGCCTTATTGAAGGTACATCTCCTCCAACGAGGCTTCCCTGACTAAGCCCTCTTCTCCTACTTCCTCCTGTCAGCCTGACTTGCCCCCCTTCATTCATCTTTCCTCCTATCCCAGCACACGTATATATTTGTTATTTATTTATGTATATTAATGTCTGTCTCCCCCTCTAGTCTGTGCTCGTTGTGGGCAGGGAGCGTGAACATTTGTTCTTGTATTGTACTCTTCCAAGCACTTAATGCAGTGCTTTACACACAGTAAGCACTGAATAAATACGATTTAATGAATGAATGAAGTGGCAGAGCCAGAATTAGAACCCAAAACCTTATAATAATAGTAATAATAATAATGATGATGATGATGGTATTTGTTAAGCAATTACTATGTGCAAAGCACTGTTCTAAGCACTGGAGGGGATACAAGGTGATCAGATTGTACCACATGGGGCTCACAGGCTTAATCCCCATTTTACAGATCAGGTAACTGAGGCACAGAGAAGTTAAGTGACTTGCCCAAAGTCACACAGCTGACAAGTGGCGGAGCCAGGATTTGAACCCATGACCTCTGACTCCAAAGCCTGTACTCTTTGCACTGAGCCACGCTGCTTCTCTATGACTCCCAGGCCTATGCTCTATTCACTAGGCCATGAGTAATCAAGGGAGGGTAGGATAAGTGCTTGGATTAATGTGGTAGCAGTTTGCAGTAGAGTAGCAGGTAGCAGTAGTGAGAAAAGGGCAGATCTTAGTGATGTTGTGAAGGTTGAACCAACAGGATCTAGTGTTAGCTTGATATGAGAGTTGAATGAGAGAGTGGAGTCAAGGGTATCCCCAAGTTTAAGGGCTTGTGAGACAGGGAGGACGGTGATGCTGTTTACAGGGATGGGAAAGTCATGAGGAGGACAGGCTGGGAATATGAGGAGTTCCATTTTGGACAGTGTTAAGTTTGAGGTGTCAGCGGAACATTCAAGTACGGTTTTTGCACATAGTAAAACCTCAATAAATACCAAGAAATAAATAAGTAGAGTTGTCCTGAAGGCAGTAAGAAATATGAGACCGCAGAGAAGGAAAGTGATCAAGGCTGGAGCTGTAGATTTGAGAATCATCTGCATAGAAAGAGTAGTTAAAGCCATGGGAGCAAATGAGTTCTCCAAGGGAGTAGGTGTAGATGGAGAATAAAAGAGGACCCAGTTTGAGGGTGGGAGGCAGAGACTGAGAATGAGCAGAGACAGGAAGAGAACCTCAGTTATCCCACTGATAAATTAAATTCTCTTCCATCCAGTTTAGACTATGAGCCCGAATTTGATTATCTTGTACCCACCCCAGTAAATAATAATAATAACAGTATTCATTAAGTGCTTACTATGTGTAAAGCACTGTTCTAAGTGCTGGGGAGATTACAAGGTGATCTGGTTGTCCCACAGGGGGCTCACAGTCTTAATCCCCATTTTACAGATGAGGTAACTGAGGCCCAGAGAAGTTAAGTGATTTGCCCAAAGTCACACAGCTGACAATTGGCGGAGCCGGAGTTTGAACCCATGACCTCTGACTCCAAAGCCTGTGCTCTTTCCACTGAGCCATGCTGCTTCTCAGTTCTTAGTACAGCTCCTGGCACGTAGTAGGAGTTTAACAAGTACCATAAAAAACCCCCACAAAAAATCATGGTCTGCTTTGGCCTCCTCTCCAGTAGTAGAAAAAAAAAAATAAAACCTAATGTTTTCCAGCAGCAACATATAGTCACTCTTGGAAAAAATGCATTAATGCTGACTTCTGTAATCTTATTTCGAATCTATATTCATAGGGATAAACCTCAAATCATTTTCAAACATTCCCCATGCAAAAAGACAATTCCTATATCTGGAAATAAGTCAGGGCTCCCGTTTATTATTCAAGGGGAATGACTATACCATATTCTTTAAAGTCCAAGTTCAAGATCATATTTAAATTTACTTTCCTTTAGGGGGAGAGCTAAGACTAAGACCCCAAGAAATAAATACCCCTTGCTGGTCATTAGATTTCAGATGTCACTTTGCTTCTCATCAGATACATCTGAATTAGAGTTTGTGTTTCCTTTGGCAGAAAAACTGTATCTCACAAAGGACAATATGCATATAAATTGAAACTACAGATGTGTGAACCATTTGGAAAAATAACTTGAGTTGACTTAAGTTAAATTTATGGAACTCTTCTGAACTGGTCTGGAACCATTTTAAAGTTTATATCACTCATGGAAATATGTTCCCTTTATTTCCCCTCCTTATCTTTCAACACATAGTTATATATTGTTCTGAGTTCCTTCTTTTGTTTTCCATAAAAGCAATTAATTTTTGTGGATGATGCCAGAATGTTATCTTGGGAATCAGAAGTTTTCAATTTGAGAAGCAGACAATATTGAATGTCACAATTGCCTGTTGTGTGACCTTGGGCAAATGACCTTAGTCATTTAACTTCTTTGTACCTCAATTTCCTCGTCTATAAAATGGGGATTAAATACCTGTTCTCTCCCCTCCTTGGACTGTAACCTCAGGTGGACTGGGACTATTATGTCCTATACTATTTTTTATAAATCAGTAATATTTATTGAGTGCTTACAATAAATAAACCAAGCACTGTACTGAACACTTAGGAAGGTACAATATAATAGTATTGGTAGATGCTAGCCCTGACCACAAGGAGCTTCCAATCTATAGGGAGAAACATATATAAAAATACATTACAGATAAGATAAATATAATATTGGGAAGCAGCATGGCTTAATGGAAAGAGCACGGACTTGGGAGTCAGAGGTCATGGATTCTAATCCTAGCTCCTCCACTTGTCAGCTGTGTGACTTTGGGCAATTCACTTAACTTCTCTGTGCCTCAGTGACCTCATCTGTAAAATGGGGATTAAGACTGTGAGCCCCACGTGGGATAACCTGATTACCTTGTATCTATCCCAGTGCTTAGAACAGTCTTTGGAACATAGAAAGCGCTTAACAAATGCCATCATTCTTATTTATTGAGAAGCAGCGTGGCTCAGGGGAAACAGCACGGACTTTGGAGTCAGAGGTCATGGGTTCTAATTCTGACTCCTCCACTTGTCTGCTGTGTGACTTTGGGCAAGTCACTTAACTTCTCTGTGCCTCAGTGACCTCATCTGTAAAATGGGGATTAAGACTGTGAGCCCTGCATGGGACAACCTAATCACCTCGTATGCCCTCAGTGCTTAGAACAGTGCTTTGCACATAGTAAGCACTTAACAAATGCTATTATTATTATTATTATTATTATTATTATTATTATGTACATAGGTGCTCTGGGGCTGGGTTGAGTATCAAAGTGCTCAAGATATACACAATCAAATGTGTAGGAGGAGATGCAGAAGGAAGGGTGGATAGGAGAAATGAGCACTTTGTCAGGGAAGGCTTCTTGGAGCAGATGTGGTTTTAGGAGTGTCTTTAAGATGAGAAGAGTGGTGGGCTGGAAAAGTGTTTCTGTTTGATACAGTAGTTAATGAGAAACCCTTGGAGATTTTTGATGCATGTAAAGATATGGACTGAATGTTTTTCAGAAAAATGGTACAGGCAGCAGAGTGAAGCACATGGGCTGAAGTAAGGAGTGACAGGAGGCAGGAAAGTCAATAAGGAAGCTGATGCAATAATGAAGGTGGAAAATCATAAGTGCTTGGTTCAGGTGGGTAGGAGAGAAAAGGGTAGATTCTCTAAATGTTGAGGAGGTGCAAATGACAGGATTCTTATGTTTTCACTAAGATAAATTCTATTTTGTGGATGGTGCCAGAAAATTATCTTGGGAATCAGAAGGTTTCCATTTGAGAAAAAAGCAAAATTTAGTGTAACCATTTCCCACTTGCATGACCTTAGGCAAGTCACCTAATTTCTTTGTGGTTGTTTCATCATCTGTAAAATGGGCATTAAATATTTGTTCTCCCACCTCCTTAGGCTGCAAGCCCCAGTGTTCTTTCCTATTATTATTCATTCAGTCATTCAATTGTATTTATTGAGTGCTTACTATGTGCAGAGCACTGTACTAAGCACTTGGCACTGTACTATGCTTGGCACTGTACTAAGCACTTGCCTGTAGTAAGCACTTAGTACAATCAATGATATTTGTTGATATTTCACCAAACAGCCCAGCCCTCCCACTTTACTCCTTTAGAGTCAGCTTGCTCACTGTGTCTCACTGCCAAACCCACACCTCCTTCTGTCCTGAAACTCTCTCCCCCTCCATATATGCCAGACTACAATGCTCCCCACCTTCTAAGCTTTATTAAGGTCACATCTCCTCCAAGAGGCCGTCCACAATTAAGCCCCCTTTTCATCTATTCCCTCTCCCTTCTGCACCCATCTAGGCCCTTAGATATGTACTCTTAAAGCACTTGATAGCCACCCCGCCATAAGCCCCACAGCACATATATACATATCTATAATGTACTTGTATTAATTCCTGTCTACCCTTCTAGACCGCAAGCTCTGTATGGTCAGGGAATGTGTCTACCAATTTAGTTGTATTCTACTCTCCCAAGCACTTAATGCAGTGCTCTGCACAGAGTAATTACTCAATAAGTAACATTAATTGAGATTGATTTCATGATGGATAGAATGTGTGGGTTGAATGAGATAGATGAGTCATGGATAATGCCAAGGTTACAGACTCAACAAGGTAGGGAGTATGGTGTTGTTGTCTATAATGATGAAATAGTCAGGGGAAGAACAGGTTTGGATGGGAAAAGGAGGAGTTCTGTTTTGGTCTTAAGTTTGTGGTGTCCATACAGTGCAGTCTTTTTTTTTTCTTTTTATTAATGGTATTTAAGTGCTTACTATGTGCTAGACAATCTACTAAGCGCTGGGGTAGGTCAAAACTAATCAGGTTGGACCCAACCCCTGACCCACATGGGGTACACAGTCTCAATTCCCATTTTACATATGAGGTAACTGAGTCAAGGAGAAGTGACATACCAAGGTCACACAGTAGACAACTGGCAAAGCTGGGATTAGAACCCAGGTCCTTCTGACTCTCAGGCTAATATTCTCTCCACTAGGCCACTCTGCTTCTCACATTACTTAGAACATAATAATAATTTAACAAATGCCACAATTATTAGAGTTGACAAACTTCAAAGCTCCCACTGAGTGTAGAGACCTATACTTGGTAGAGTAGTTGTTGTTGTCAAATGTCATGTCATTTCCAACCCATGATGATGTCATGGACACATGTTCTCCAGAGCGTCCCATCTTCATCTGTGGTGGTTCTGATATGTAGTGCATAGAGTTTCTTCTTGGTAGAGTACAATGGAGGAAATAGAAGAAATTCCTGGCCTCAAATAGGCCATTAGGCCATGGGAAGCAGCATGGCCTAATGGATACATCATGGGACTGGGATCCAGAGGACCTGGATTCTAATCCCAGCTCTGCCACTTGCCCGCTGAGTGACCTTGGGAAAGGCAATTAGCCGCATGGCTCAATGGAAAGAGCACGGGCTCAGGAGTCAGAGGTCAAGGGTTCAAATCCTGTCTCCACCAATTGTCAGCTGTGTGACCTTGGGCAAGTCACTTAATTTATCTGTGCCTCTGGTACCTCATCTGTAAAATGGGGATTAAGACTGTGAGCCCCACATGAGACAACCTGATCACCTTGTATCCTCCCCAGCACTTAGAACAGTGCTTTGCACATAGTAAGTGCTTAAAAATGCCATCATTTTTTTCTCCATGCCTGAGTTTCCTCAACTACAAAATGGGAATTCAATACCGGTTCTCTCTCCTACTCAGTCTGTAAACCCCATGTGGAACATGGGCTGAATCCAGCCTGATCTGCTCCAGCATTTAGAACAGTGCTAGGCCCTCAGTAAACACTTCACAAGTACCAAAAAAAAAAGAAGTTTGCAATCTAGGGTTGGAGACAGACACTAAAATGATTTTAGATAGGAGGAAGAAGTTATGCACTGGATTATGTGCTGAAGCAACCATGCATGTAAATCATAAACATATGTACCATGGGAGATTATGAGTTAGGTAGTGCTGATATGTCTGTAGGGGCATGTAATCTGGGACAATTAGAGATTATCTGATTTGATTTTCTTGTATCTACTCCAGTACTTAATAGAGTGCTTGGCAAATAGTAGCACTTAAGAAGTGCTATAATTGTTATTATTAACAAGAGTTGGCCTTCTGGAGGAAAGTCATTTCAGAAGGGATTTGAAGTTGGGGAGAGTTTTATTATGTTGGATTTGAAATGGGAAAGGGGAAAAGGCATAAGCAAGAGGTTGACTGCAGATGAGAGGAGAAAGAGGAGGTGCAGAGAGTGTGTAAATTTGAGTGGAATCAAGAGTGTGAACACAGGTGAAGTGGAGAAAAGGAGAAGGAACTTGAAGAAGAGTCTACTCTAACAGATTGTTCCTGGCTCACTGTCGGCAGGGAACAGGTCTACCAATGTAGACGTTGTACATGACGTAGTGGATAGAACATGGGCCTTGGAGTCAGAAGGTCATGGGTTCTAAATCTGATTCCACCACTTGTCTACTGTGTGACCTTGGGAAAGTCACTTCACTTCTCTGTGCCTCAGTTACCTCATCTGTAAAATGGGGATTGAGACTGTGAGCCCCACAGGGGACATAGTCCAACTCAATTTGCTTGTATCCATGCAGCACTTAGCACATTGTCTGGCACAAAGTAAACATTTAAGAAATACCATAATTATTATTATTATACTCTCCCAAGAATTTAGTACAGTGGTTTGCATACAGTAAGCACTCAATAAATATCATTGATGATGATGATAAAGAGATAACTCAAAGCCTTAAAGTCGGTAGTCAGAATTTTCTCCTCAATGCAGAGAGGAACAGGCAACCAATTGGCAGTTTAGGAAAAGTGGGGAGACATGCAGAACAACATTTAGAAAAATGAGAAGCAGTATGGAAAGAGCACAAGCCTGGGAGTCAGAAGGCCTACAAATCTTGGCTCTGCCTCTTGCCTGCTGTGTGACCTTGGGCAGATCACTTGAATTTTTTGTGCCTCAGTTTCCTATAATAAAGATTGTATATCTGTTTTCCTTCCTAAACTGTGAGCTCCAGTTGGGATGGGAACTGTGTCCGACATGATTACCTAAGGCCCTTGCAGCCTACATTGTCTGTAACCATTTTCATGGCTACCTCTTTGTAGTCTGATCTTCTGAAAGCCTCTCCTTAAAGGGAAGAACCAATCTCCCCACCCAGGCTGGATAAGCCTGCAGTGGTAGTCTCCCCAAAGTTCACTGCTGAATCACCTTCTCTTTGTATGTTTTTGAAATGCTTGTTACCTCTCTTCTTTTGTAAGGCCCCTATCACTTTATTATGCCTCAATTGTTTGGAATCTACCATTACCTATCATTTTCACATGCCTCTCTCAATGAAGCTGTGATCAATTAATCAATCATTTATTGAGCACTTTCTGTGTACAGAGCACTGTACTAAAATCTTGGGAGCATCCAGTATTACAGAGTTCATTGTTCAACACAATCCTTGCCCACAATGAGCTTACAGCCTAGAAGGGGAGACTCCATTAGGAAATCAGGGAGTTGAAGTAGGAGGGGACAAGGTGTTTGAGTGTTTTAAAGCCTATGGTAAGGAGTTTCTGTCAGATGCGGAGGTGGATGAGCAACCACTGGAGGTTCTTTAAGAGTAGGAAAAATGGACTGAATGGATGAGGTAAGCATTACAATTCTCTGTTGTCCATAGTCTTACCCTGTCACTCGTGTTGAGTATCATTTGGAGGTGATGTTGGTGAAATTGCTTAGGAAGCAAGGGTAATCTTCTACAGCAGGCTCTGGTCACAAAGCCTCATAGAAGTTGCATACCTTCACAGATTTATTGCTCTTCAATCATAATTAGTTTGGTTGCAATTTGAGACTGCAAGTTCCTTGTGGTCAGGGACCATTCCTACCACCTCTCTTATATTGTACTCTCCCAAACACTTAGTACAGTGCCCCATATGCAGCAAGCAATCAATAAATACATTTAATTGATTGAAGTAAATGTCAGGAAGAATTTTTTTTGCCAAATCAATGCCTTCTATTGGAAAAGAACTAGCTCCAATTGGTTTTACATGATTAGGTTTAAGGTTTCAGTAAGTTTCAAAGGTTTCCTAAGAGGCTTAAATGTGGAAAATGTATGTTATCTCCCACTTGTATGATCCAATTTGAACAGTATTTTCTATTTCCCATTAGGTATGGGTGATTTGATGGCTATGGCATTTATTAAGCCTTTATAATATTTTGAATGCTATGCTAAGGTATATAAAGTAAATGGATTAGGTACAATCCCTGTACCACACAGGACTCATATGAAGAATAAAGACAATGGAATCCTGAACAATATGTAACAGAGTTAATAAGTCAAGAGAACAGTGTTAGAATAAATTAACAGTTCTTGGAAGGGACAGCCCCCATAGTCCTCATTAATCTAGGCATCCTTAGTTACCAACTACTGTAGCTTCTCCAGTATATTAAATGTTCCAAGGGCAAAGGCCTCTGGGAGCTGGGGATGCTGGTCCAGTCACTGGACTGTAGTGACCCTGACTTCCTGGACTTCAAGGGGTTCTGGAACATGTGCAACTCAGTCCCTCTATCTTAAAGCAGAAGAGATACCTTAAACAGAATCTTCGATCTAGAGGCAGATTTTTGTCAATGCTATAAAATATATTCAAATGAAGAAATGTATGGATATATTTTTCAATCTTCATAGTGCTATTTAGAACAAGCCCTTATGACATTAAATCTGGGACTCTTTCTACTTTAGAATACTTGTATTTTCATTAACCTTCCAGCAATAAATTTTCTTAGAAGATTTCGAATACGCTTCTGGCAGGCAGCAAAATCTGTCACACTTTCCTTTAAGGAAGATTAAGCACAAACAAGCAGTGGAAAAATTTTGTCTAGTAAAGATTTTAGTTAGCTCGATACCTAATGTTCTTCACAGCAGCAGAGTGCCATCTTTTCTATTTTATGGGTCAGAAAATGGTTTTAACTATCCATGGGGAAGAAGAGAAACCTGCTAGGAATTGATAGCCAGTGTCTCAAAGACTTTAAGGTATTAGTTAGTGGGTAATTCTGTATACTGTATAAAAGTTAGTGCTTCACTCCTGAATCTGTGGTAAAGAGTCCTTAACAGCCTATTTTTCTAGTGTTCTGTTTTTCCTCTCTCTTTGACAGCCTTTTGATACTTAATGATAAACTCAGCACAAAGCGGCATGACTGTACTTTCCAAGCACTTAGTACAGTGCTCTGCACACAGTAAGCGCTCAATAAATATGATTGAATGAATGAATGGATGAGATAGAAGGTTTTCAGATAAAGAAGTTGGTAATATATATTTTCTGTGCCTCTAAGAGTCTCGGACAACTTCAGAAAGGGGAGGGATAGACCAGTTGGCTGATCCATGGCCCTTCCAATCAATCAATAAATCAATAGAATTTATTGAGCACTTAATATGTGCAGAGCACTGCACTATGTGCTTGGGAGAGTACAATATGAGAGAGTTGGACTTACAGCCTTGGGATTTTTAAAAAGACCTCTGCTTAGATGGTCAGATATGTTGCCCTCTAGACTATAAATTCACTGTAGGCAGGGAATGTGTCTGTTCATTGTTGTATTGTGCTCTCCCAAGCACTTAGTACAGTGCCTGTCAAACAGTAAGTGCTCAATAAATATGATTGGCTGCTTACTAATTTATGGTTACTACAGCAAGGCTTCCAGCCATCCCTCCAAGATGAACCCATTTGTACTTCCCAAATGCTTAGTACAGTGCTCTGCACATAGTAAGTGCTCAACAAATATGACTGAATGAATAACTGAACCCATTACTTTGCAGCCAGCCTCTGGCCTTTTAAGATTTTTTTTTTTAAATACAGCCTTTTTTTGTTATTCTCCTTCAGATGAGTGTTTCTCCTCAAGTGAGCTGGATACTTCTCAGTCCTGCAACTGATACAATGTTATAATGTGACAACTGCTTGTTTCACATATAGAGGCCTAGATCTGCTGTGTGACTTTAAGTAAGTCACGTAACGTCTCTGGGCCTCAGTTACCTCATCTGTAAAATGGGAATTAAGAGTGTGAGCCCCATGTGGGACAGGGACTATGTCCAACTTGCTTGACTTGTATCTACCCCAGTGCTTAGAACAGTGCTCGGTACATAATAAGCATTTGTGATACTTGTGATGTGTAACAAGTATCGCAAGAAGCAGTGTGGCTTAGTGGAAAAAGGATGGGCTTGGGAGTCAGAGGTTGTGGGTTCTAATCCCAGCTCTGTCACTTATCAGCTGGGTGACTTTGGGCAAGTCATTTAACTTCTCTGTGCCTGTTACCTCATCTGTAAAATGGGGATTAAGACTGTGAGCCTCACGTGGGACAACCTGATCACCTTGCATCTACCCCAGCGCTTAGAACAGTGGTTGGCACATAGTAAGTGCTCAACAAATACCATTATTATTATTATTATTATTCAGTTTCCTCTGCTCCCTCCCACACCCTTGCTAGGCCTCTCAGTCTTCCTCCTCATGACAATTATGTCTTCTGGTGATTGTGACCTGAGCTCTGATAGCTTGCTGGAGAGAGGGAGGATACTCTGGAGAACCTTTTTTGAGGTTATAAAATGAACACATATGATCATAGAGAGAGAGAAGCTGCATCTTAGGATCAAGGAATGGAACTTAAAGGCTATGTGGAAGTTGGAGATTTAGGAAGAAACAATCATAGTATAGTTTGAAAAGAAGGATGGGAGAAAAGGCCAGTGTCAGAAGAGATGTTTAAAGAGGTGGTAAATTTTTCAGGTGGTTCCTACAAACAGAGAAGATTGGAAAGAGCAAAGTTTGGATTCTGTATATTATTATCTTTATAAATTTTAATTCTTTCAGACTTAGCTTATTTCTAAATAGGGTGTGTGTAGTAGATAATCCCATCGTCTTTGTGATCCAGAATATTTTTAGCTGTCTGATGATAACAAAATCATGTAAATAGCACGATTTGGGAAGAATTTCTACTTTCATAAGCACCTTCATTTTTCTCCTGTAAAAAAAGTGCAAATGCTTTTGATTTATGATTCTGCTGACTAGTGACACTGTCTAGGTAGTTGGAATAGGTCAGTCAATCAATCAAAGGTACTGAGTGTTTACTTTGTGCAGAGTACAGGAAGTTTGAATAATTCAACATATTAAGGTCATAGGCATTTTAGATGTCTCAAATAATAATAATAATGATGGTATTTGTTAAGTGCTTACTATGTGCAAAGCCCTGTTCTAAGAGCTGGGGGGATACAAGGTGATCAGGTTGGGGCTCACAGTTTTAATCCCCATTTTACAGATGAGGTAACTGAGGCACTGAGAAGTTAAGTGACTTGTCCAAAGTCACATAGCTAAGTGGCAGAGCTGGGATTAGAACCCACAACTTCTGACTCCCAAACCCATGCTTTTTCCACTGATCCACACTGCTTATCTATGAAGCATTGAATTGTGGGGTGGGGGCATGGCCCACATCTATTTGAAAGAAGTTCATATTGTCCATAAATATGTGTGTTGGGTATTAGTAAGACAAAAATCATAGTCAGTTCTTGATATGTGTAATTGTAGCATAGTGCTCCTGTCTTTTATATGCTTACTAATACTTCTGGGTAGTTACGAAGGCTTTAAACAAGTGTTTGACTACAAACCACTCACCAGCAACATTCATTGCAAAAAGGTGTGATCCAGCACCTGTTTCCATGAGTTATCCTTCACTGAGAAGACTGGCTTCACTCAGATCTGACCCAGCAAATGAGGAGAAATAAAGACTTTCTAAAGATCCAGACAGACTCATGATTCTCACAGGACACTTCAATACTTCCGGTGTACAAATAATGATGCAGAAAAGTGGACATTGAGGGATTGGCAAACTGAACAACAGTGGCCTACTCTTCCCTAAATGAATGTGTTAAATCTCGAATGGTAATCACTTGTACAATTTTTGCTCACCAAAAGCGAGCAAGCTATCTGTGATACTCCTGAGTCCTTAGCATGGGTTCCTCATTAATTTCATTGACTCTCCACCATGAGAAATGGAGGATGTTTGCTGCTATGTATAGTGTTGAATGCTGAAATAACCATCACCTGAATAAATCAATCAGTGGCATTTATCGACTTTACAGTGTGCAGATCACTGTAGTAAGAGCTTGGGAGAATGCAATACAGTGGAGTTGGAAGCCATGTTCCTTCCCCACAATGAGCTGACAGTCTAGAGGACAAGTTAACATTCTAGACAATGGGCTTAAGTCCCATATATTCGATGCATCATGAAGTGGCACCCAAATGAGACGGCAGAATGTCAAACCTCTGGAGTATGAAGGCAGGTGAAAGAAATTTTAGGGTGGAATTGAAGCAACCCTATATAACTCTCTGAATGTAACCAAGCATCACTACCATATACTCTCTCTGGGCAGTCTTAAAGAATGTAGATGGTGATGGCAGAATAAGACCTCCTTGCAGTATAAGATTATCTGAACTTGGTAGATCCTCATGACCCTGACTAATATGAAACATACTGATCCTTTTACTCTGCAATATATATGTAATAATAATAATAATAATAATTGTGGTTTTTGTTAAGAATTTACTATGTGCCAGGCACTGTACTAAGCACTGGGGTAAATATAAGCAAATCAGGGTGGACACCGTCCCTGTCCCATGTGGGGCTCACAGTCTCAATCCCCAATTTACAGGTGAGGTAACTGAGGCCCAGAGAAATGAAGTGACCTGCCCAAGGTCACACAGCAGACAAATGGCAGAGCCAAAGTTAGAACCCATGACCTTCTGATTCCCAGGCCCATGGTCTATCCATTATGCCAGACTGCTTTTCATATGTGATAAATTGTAAGGCTGAAAGAGATATAAAACTGTACATAGCCAAAGCAAACCCATGTATCCCTGAAAAGTGTATATGGAGCCACACACAGAACCATAGCTCTACTGAAGACTAGAAATGGTTTCCCCTTCATCACAGAGGACATCTTAGTGATGTCATAACATTGATCTCTTTAACTCATTTAACTTTCACCATTGAGGGTGTCTCTCTACAAGGGAAGTAAAGGTGTTTTCAAATTGTCTATTTACAAAACTTGTTTCAGTCATTTCAGATATTTCTGTTAACCTTGGGTGATAAATTCACATGCGAAAAAGGTTTGAAACGGTGACTTTTCCATATGAGCAATTCAGGTAAGTAGCAGTTAACATATAGGAAATATTTTCAGAAATACTAGTGTCTGGGTCTTAAACTTTCAAGAAATTAGGAATGAATCTTATTTTAAAAGCTTTTACTTTCAATTCCTTTGCATTTCATATGATTAGAGGGGAAAGAGATTTACCAGAATGTCACAGAATCAACAGATAGATACACAATCAGTTATATGTAATATATGTATAATCAACATATGGCTCATCTAAACAGATCCCGTAGAAATAGCAACTCTGACTCCTATGGTGTGTTCTCTGATCACTGAGCTGCAGAAGTGTGCCCCGTGAGTACATAGTGGAGAGTCTTCTCTCTCAGCATGTTTTCAAATGTCTTTATAAAACCCATATTCCTCTGAAAATAAGGCCTATTCAGAATCTGGGGGGATTGAGGCAGAAGTGATTAATTCAGTTACAGAAGATGCAGTTGGAAAAAGATTTTGTAAAAAAAAATGCAAAAAGTCCTTCTGTTTCCTAAAAATGAAAATGAATGAAAATGCACAGCTCCATTTTCAAAGTGTCCCACATCCTGGAGTGATGCTGGAGGGCAATCAGTCTCATTTGGCAGTAGCCACAAGATTAGGGAGATGGAAGGTGTTCTGATTCAAGATCCTTTAGCAGGATATTTTACTTGTTTAAAACTCTAGTTCTCTGGTTTGTCAGCCTTCATGTGCTTGCTATTATCTTCATATGTTTGGTATTATCTTTTCAAACAATAAAACTCTCAATCAATCAATCAATCAATCAATCGTATTTATTGAGCGCTTACTATGTGCAGAGCACTGTACTAAGCGCTTGGGAAGTACAAATTGGCATCACATAGAGACAGTCCCTACCCGATAGTGGGCTCACAGTCTAAAACTCTCATATGGGAATATAGTAGTAACAAATTATGAATAAAGGAAGAAAGCAAGATTCCTATTTTAATGAGGGTCTTTTCCAAAAGCAAGCAAATTTCCATATTTTTGGCTAATTTATATTGTGATTTGATACAGTATTTACACCTACTTGATTGGCCTGAGGCCTAATTAACTTCAGCTCTACACTGACTGCCAGCCATATTTTAGCTACAGAACATTGGTTTAGTACTTTTTGGATCTGTGATGTGTTGACGGCTGTGCTTGAAGTAACTAGAGCAGAAATGTAGTAAAAGTTCAATACAGAGTGGGGCAATTTAAAATCAGCTTGCTCAGGAAGCTAAAGAGTATAAGCTCTTTTTGTTTCCAACTTGGGCAGCTTTGCTTTGAAGTAAGATCCTATCAAAGAAAGCCCTAGAGGCCCTGTCAACAGAAGAACTAAATCGGAGGTGGGTAGACTATTTAAAGGTCATTTTGTCAGAAGGGTTTTGCAAGGAATTTAATACTCCCCTTTTTTGATGAGGGAGCATTTCTAGCCACAGATCTCCCTCACAATGCCCCTTTCACTTAAAGCCATTGTTTCCTTTAGAATTTAAGCAAGGTAACTGCCCACCACTGAACATATATAACAGAAAAGACAGTGCATTAGAAGACCAAAATAGAAAGGACCAGAAGTAATTTTCCCTGAAATGATCTCTTGCTCAACAGCAAAATATAGCTTAGGAATGGTACTGTCTACAAAAATGATATTTAACTGTATTCATTTTCCAACCAAAGTAAACCAAGCCATTGATACCTCAAAATACCACAACTCTGTAGAGAAACATAGCTTAGCTGTATAGGAAAATTGAGAGCGAGAACCGTAATTAGTGATATAGGAAAATCGAGAAAGAGAACTATAATTAGGGATATGGCAACTCGGCTATTTAGAAATTCTATGATTATATATTATGGGTCTATGGCATGCTAAGGAGAATACTAGTTTATCACAGTTGTACTAAATTTTTGTTATTTTCGTCAAATTTAACTGTGTAAATATTTTCTTACCACAAATCGTTGTTCTTAATCTATTTTTCTGTTGTTACTGTTATTGTTCACCCCTTTCTTTCCAACACTTTTTATGAACTGATATACTTAGTGATGTTCATGGTGACATAGAATTGACTTGTTTGCAAGATAAATTATTGAACCAAAATTAGTTCATTACTAAATATAGCTCTATTTTGTTCTTAAAGATTAGATTCTGCAGTTTTTTCATCTTTCCTTTTGTAGAATTGCTTCTTACCACACAGAGTAATTTCCTTTCTCATGATTAGGTACACTTTTTATTATAACTTATTTAGCAAGTTGTGTGTATGTATGTATGTGTGTGTTTCACTATACATATAAAACAAACTTTAAAAAGGCTACATAGATTTAATACACCTCCAATACAATCAAATATTATACTGTATCATATAAACTTCAAAGCTGATGTGTTTTTAAAATGATTCTATTGAATCTCTGAATGTATTTGATTTTTAAATTAGTGGAAATGTTCCAGTTTGGAAAAAGAAAGAAAAATGGGAGGCATGAATAGCTTGAAATATTAATGGTTCCCAGACCAATTTTACATCCCTCATAGGTGTGGGGAAAATTGTTCATCTTCAACAAATACCATAAAATCACCGTGGGAGACAGTAATTGTTACATACGTAATAAACAGTTCACTTCACAGTGAAGCTTTATATTTCATAGAGCAATTTTCAAGGGGCTTTTTGTTTGAATAGTCTTAAATTAAAGGCAAAAATCAATGTTCCCATGGTCATTCAGTGGATATGGACTTTAGGGTGCAAATTTCAAAGTAATTATCACACTGTTTTCCAAAATAATTAGTTATACCCTGAAGCAGACAAATAAAGCAGGAAGTCCAGTTAAGATGTAAAATTTAGAGAGGAGCAGAAAAGTTCATCTTCCTCTGTGTGCAACATATTGTGAAATGCATGTACAACTTTCACCCGCAAGCCATGTATAGATGATACTGGGCATAAAATCCAGATGTCCTAGTTTCCAGAACATTACACTTTTTCCACTGGGCCAAGAGTGAGGTTGAATGTACTTGAAGAAAATCATATAACATTAAAGCAAATGCACACATCAGAGTATATTCAGCTCCAATCCATCCCAATAAGGTCACCTAGGGAGCAGCACAAATGACAGTCAAGCAGAATCAATAATTAATCAAATATATTTCTTGAGCACTTATTGGGAGCAGAGCACTGTACTAAGAGTTTGGGAAAGTATGACACAATATAACAGACACATTCCTTGCCCCAAAACAGAATTCTTATCATTCACGATTTAAAGGAAACATGGCAAAAACACAGTTCACCTACCTACAAAGAAGCAGAGACCTTAGATGCAAGGGAATTTGGATAAAATAATGGGTGAAAATTTAGAGAGGAAAGCAAGGCATATTGGTTGGTCACACAGTTTACCATTTGGTTTGATGTCAAGGATACCAACCATTTTGGTGCTCAAAATTTATATCCACTCTGAAATATATGTCTTCTTGGATCTCATTATTAATATATGAAAAACCACATAAATTATCTTGATTCCCTGAAAATTCCCTGAAAATCAGATGTCTGGCTTTGACCAAAAGGATTTCAGGTAAAAATTCACTTAAAAATTGTTCACACATTGTATTTTTCTCATGGAAAAGTATAGAACAATTTTACAGAAATGAATGAAAAGTGTTAGATGTGCAAACATATTTATGCTGCTGTGTTCTGCATGTAGGATGATAATTATTGTAGCATTGGTTTAGTGCTTACTATGTGTCATGCGCTTTTCTAAGTGCTGGGTTAGATACAAGGTAATCAGTTTGGAAACAGTCCTTGTACCACAATGATCCTTCATTTTAGAGAGAACAGCTACTGAATTTCCATTTTAGAGTTGATGAAACTGAGACTAAGAGAAGTTCAGTGACTTGCCCATGGTTGTACAGCAGGCAATTGGCAGAGAGGGGATTAGAACCCAGCCCCTCTGACTTCCAGGCCTGTGTTCTTTCCAATACATCATGTTGCTTCTCTAAGGATGGCAGTGAAACACATTCCAAATGTAAGGATGGGTATATACAAAATAACGGAACATCCAAATGGCAAAAGTTATGTTGAAATTAAATATTAATAGAAATATTACATGATATTTAAACTTTAACTTGCTAATATGAAGTTATTTCTCAAACCCCATTTTGAAATAATGCACTTTTCTCAAGCCCCTCAGTTAAACAATCATCTGTGTTACCCAAGGATCTCTGTGACCCCTTTCCCTATTCCCCATTATATGAATAGGGGTTGGTCCCCTGCAGACCTTTGTCCCCCAGAAAAGAGCCCCTCTCTGCTGACAGACCCAAAGACCAAGAGACCTAGAAGCTCAGTGTGTAGACTCTACAGGCAGAAAGCAAGAAAGCTCTAGTGTGAGGTCGCCAGAGATCAAAAGAGGCACTCCTCTTGGGCTCTCATTTTATATCCATTAATTCATTCAATCACATTTATTGAACACATACTGTGTGCAGAGCAGTGTACTAAGTGCTTGGAAAGTACAATTCAGCAATAGAGACAATCTCTGCCCACACCGGGCTTACCTTGCTCTTCACAAGAGCCATACCTAGAGGGTGGAGCAATATTTGTCTAATGTTGATCTAATGTTCCTCTAATGCCAACCTACTCACTGTTGCTTTATATCATCTGTCTCACCGCTGACCTCTCACCTACTTCCTGCCTCAGACCTGGAACCTCCTCCCTCTTCTTATCTGACAGATGATCACTCTCCCCACCTTTCAAGCCTTATTCAAAGCACATCTCCTCCAAGAGGGCTTCCCTGACCAAGCCTTCATTTTCTCTTCTCCCACTCTCTTCCGTGGTGCCCTTGCATTTGGATTCGCACCTTTATTTAGGCCTCCCTCAGCTCCACTACCCTTGTGTACATATCCATAATTTAATTACATTAATGTCTGTCTTCCCCTCTAAAGTGTAAACTCATTTTGGGCAGGAAATGTTTCTACCAACTCTGTTGTTTTGTACTCTCCCAAGTGGTTAGTACAGTGCTCTGCACACAGTAAGTGCTTAAAAATAAGATCAAATGATTGATTGGTCACTTTTTCCACTCGCATCATCCAGGCTGTGCAGGCTTAGTATGTGCTGGCACGTTGCATAAATTGTCATGGCCATTCAAATGACTCTTGCTAGGTAATAATCATCACTTTTACCTCTGCAAATCATTCAAACAATTATATTCATTGAGCACTTACTGTGTGTATAACACAGCACTAAGCACTCTGGGGAGTAAAATACTTTCGAATTCGTAGACACATTCCCTGTCCACAAGAAGCTTACAGTTTAAAGGGGGACACGGACATCAAAGTAAATTATAGGTATGTTCATAAGTGCTGTGGAGCTGAGGGTGAGGTACACGTCAACTATTTAAAGGGATACAGATCCATTTACAATGGCAACACAGACGGGAAAATGAGGGCTTAGTTGGGAAAAGCCTCTTGGAGGAGATGTGATTTTGGTAAGATTTGTAAAGTGGGGAAAGTAGTGGTCTGTCATACATGGGTTTGTGAAGAGGGACAAAACAGGCCAAAGGAAGAATGTGGGCAAGGGGTCAATAAATGGCAAGATATATGAGATTGAGGTACAGTGATTAGGTTGGCATTAGAGAAGCAGATCATGTGGGTCAGGGTGCATATGTCTGCTTGCTATGGCAAGGGCAGAGGTCAGCAATTAGGTGGTAGATAACTCTACCAATTTCACAGTGGGGCTGCTGGTGAGTTTCTAGCTGGAGGCAGCAAGTCTTTCTCATTATTGTCTCAGAGTAATCCCATGGATCAATCTATGTTGTTTACTGAGCATTTGCTGTGTGAGAGCACCATTCTAAGCATTTGGGAGAATCCACCACAATAGAGTTGGTTGGTAGAGTTGGTAGACTCCTGGAACTTTGCAATCTAAGGCCCAATCCTACTCTTATCTTGGGGAGCGGGTTCTCTCAGAAAAGATTCCTGGCCCCATCGGAAGCTTCTCAGCATTCATATTTTCCTTTCCCGACATTAACCTTTTCCTTTCTTAACAGTTAGCTTCACCATTCAAGTTGAATGGAAGAGCCAGTTGGAAGCCATTGTTCCAATTTCCTTCATAGCTAGAGAGGCAATTCACTCTTTAAACAAATATATTCTTTTTTAGCTTCTCAAAAGGGTGTTCGGTCTCCATGTGAATTCTGTTTTAAAGTAGTAATTAGTTTGTCCTTGGGCAAATTATACAGATAGAAGCAACATTAGCACTACAGGGCTGATTAGGCTACTCAAATGACTGCCGGGCAAGTGTCCAAGCTACAGGCAGTATTACCTAGTGTAGCTCTCTTTGAATGTATGATTTCATTCAGGATGGAACATACAGAAGAAAATTGTGGGGGCCATCTGTAATCATATAAATCACTGAGGGTTAATTTGGAATTTGATAGCGGAGATTTCTGCTGCAGTGAAGGGAGAAGTTTAGTAAATCTCCCCAGTTAGCTGCAATAATTCACTTTAGAGAGTCTTCCAGTGCTACTATTATTTTTTTTTTGAATCCTGATACCCTCCTGAACACTGCAAATCAAATTTCTACTCTTATACCTGGTTCTTCTCTGATTCCTGCCATTTACCCTGAATACTACAATGGACTCAGGATATGAAATACTGTGATATCTCAAAATGAAAAAATACACCCCACAAATACTTCATAATCACTGAACCAGTGGAAGCGATAACTGGTCTTTATAAATTATTTTTCCACAATTGGCTCATCATATGTCCCATTTTAGCAAGGAAAGTTTCAGATTTTTATAGGCCTTCCTGGCAGTGTTAGAAAAATCCCATTAGTTGACCACAATACTACAGATGACGATGTGGACTAAATTCATGAATCTCAGTTGATGAGTGACTTATGTGTGACTGGTTGACTGTGTAGGTAAAGCTGACTATGAGTGTGCTACCGGAACAGTGGTGATATTTGTTATGTGTTTTCCATGTGGCAAGCCCTGTACTAAGCTTTGGGTTAGATAATAGGTAATTAGGTCAGGAGAAACAGAATGACCTAATTGATAGAGCATAGGTCTGGGTGTCAGAAGGACCTGGGCTCTATTCTGCCTCTGCCACTTGACTGTTGTGTGACCCTGGTCAAGTTGCTTTATTTCTTTGTACCTCTATTATCTCACCTGTAAAATGGGGATTAAGACAGGGACTAAGACCAAGTTGATTGGCTTGAATCTACCCCAATGTTTAGAACAGTTCCTGGCACATAGTAAGCACTTAACAAAATGGTGGAAAAAAAAGTCACAGTCACTGCCCCATTTGAGGTTCACAGTCTAAAAGGGAGGTAGAGCAGATCATTTAATCCCCATTTTACCAATAAGGAAACTGAGTCACAAAGAAGTCAAGTGACTTGCCCAAGGTCACACAGCAGGTAAGTTGTGGAGCCAGCATTAGAACCCAGGTTCCTGACTCTACTGGATCAAACTGCTTCTTGATCAGTACCTGGAACTGATTGTGTGCTTGTGCGTGGCAGTATGTGTAGGTTTCCATGCTTGACTATGTGGTAATAACAGTCGTAATACTTGTAATTACTACGTGATGATGATGATGATGATGGCATTTGTTAAGCACTTACTAAGTTCACAGCACTGTTCTAAGTGCTGGGGAGGATGCAAGGTGATCAGATTGTCCCACGTGGGGCTCACAGTCTTCAACCTCATTTTATGGATGAGGTAACTGAGGCACAGAGAAGTTGTGACTTGCCCAAAGTCACACAGCTGACAATTGGCAGAGCCAGCATTTGAACCCATAACTCTGACTCTCAAGCCCGTGCTCTTTCCATTGAGCCATGCACTGGCTGCAGAGGAAGATAGAGTAAATGCTGACCGAACTCACCCTCTGTTCCACATGGAACTCCTGGTTGATTGGATTTACTTGTGTTACTTTCATTTTGAGTTCCCCTTACCCAGGTCTTCCCAAAACTGAATACTACTTAGACTGGGGCTCTCAGGCTAAATAGGAGGGAGAACAGAAGTTGAAATCCCCATTTTGCAGATGATCCCCATTTCACAGATGAGGGAACTGAGGAACAGAGAAGTTAAATGACTTGCCGAAGGTCACACAGCAGGTAAATGACAGAGTCAGGATTAGAGCAAATGTCCTCTGACTCCCTGGTCTGTGCTCTTTCCATTACGTAATGCCGTGTCATTCATTCATTCAATCGTATTTATTCATTCATTCATTTGTATTTATTGAGCGCTTACTGTGTGCAGAGCACTGTACTAAGCGCTTGGGAAGTACAAGTTGGCAACATATAGAGACGGTCCCTACCCCACAGTGGGCTCACAGTCTAGAAGTATCGTTAGGCAGGGTCTTCTGTGGGTAAATCAGGGGCCAGTGTTTCCTGACAAATCTAGGGGAGTTTCATTATAGACAAAAATAAATCAAAATTTAGGAGGAAAGTGTGTTGCTAGGTGAGTTAGAAAGGTCAAAGGACCACCCTGGGGTTTGGCTTTTTTTAGTCACTCGCAGAGACTCTAAACCACACAGAGCATAGCTGAGCCTGGCCTCTCAGAGTCCATTTTTCTGATTCAGGTGGTTCTCAGGGTACTGATTCAGCACAACTCTGAGTGGATTATACTGAAACAGGGTGCATTGCCCTCTCAGGACTGGAATGTTGTGTTTAGAGGTGGGCACTTGTCAGGGTGGACATGGAGAGGGAGCTGGAATGATTCCCCAGAAATTACCCACCTTTAAAAGATGTTTCTTCAACTGAGCAGGAAAAAATCATGGTCCAGGAGGTGGGGGCTTAGCCAGAGAGTGCTTCTTGAAGATGTGACTTGAAGATGGCATTTAGATGGGTGGTGAGGGCTGGGGGAGGAATATGTGTACACGTCAACCATAATATTTATTTTATTAATGATGTGTGCATATCTATAATCCTATGTATCTATGTTGATGCTATTGATGCCTGTCTACTTGCTTTGTTGTGTTTTCTGTCTCCCCCTTCTAGACTGTCAGCCTGTTGTTGGGTAGGGATTGTCTCTATCTGTTGCCGAATTCTACTTTCCAAGCACCTAGTATAGTGCTCTGCACACAGTTAGTGCTCAATAAATACGATTGAATGAATGAATGAATAATTGGAAAATATGAAAATCTCCAGCAGAAGCAGGAGTGAGTAGAAGTAGAGGCCAAGGCTAGCCCACAAACTCCCACCTTTCTCCTTTCCTCCAGGGTCTGGCAAGCTGTGGCTAGAGTAGGCCAAGGGCAGACCTGCACTCTCCCCACCCCATCTCCTTCCCAACCCTTTCCCCCCATATTCTTTCCTTCTATTCTCCTTCCTCTTCCCCACCTTCCTCTTAGGCTCTCCCTCCCCTCCCCCTTCCATCTCTTTCCCTTCTGCTCCTTTCCCCCTCACCATCCCCAACCTCTTCTACTCACACTACACCTCCCCTCTTTCGCTCTCCCTCACCCTCACATTTCCATTTCCTTCCCTTTTCCCATTCCTAATGGCAGCAACAGCTGTCGCTATGAAGTAACCATGCAGTAAAATGATATCATCACATTGCATTGGATTTGACATCAAGGGTCACACAATGGGACATAAATTTTATGTTTTGGGGGACTGTAACTGCTCCAAGTGGTCATTTGGTTTGGCATTGAAAAGGATCCCCCCTGCTGTAGACCAACTCACAAAGCAAATATGGAACACAGACATAGAAACCTCAAGCAATCTCTGAAGTAAATACAAAGCATTTAAAAGTTTGTGGTAATTTATTCCCCTTTGTAATTAAGCATCATAATGGTGAGCTGTTTTGCAGTGTGTCTGCCTACACTTTTGCTTCTCAGGAAGGATAGCAGCAGTATCTCCCAGCCCAAACAGCATGGATTTTTTTTTTTCCTCACTGCCTCCTAGAGGTTTCTCAGTTGAGGCGGGTGAGGAGCAGGGGGAGTGAAGTACACATGGGAACAATGGGGAGAGAGAGGGAGAAGTAGGGGGAAGAAAGACTCAGTGAAATGGTGCACATAAATAAGCCTCTGGTCTTACTGCATAGTCAGACTGACAGGACATCTTATGAGCTTAAAACTTTTTAGAGGTTTTTTTACTCCAGAGAACCCCCAGTGAAGCCAAGGATAAAAGTGAAGTCAATAAACAAAGGAGGCTGAGGGGGAAAAAAACCCAACTTAGCAGCATGTATATTAGTGCAGAATATCACTTAGAGGGGTGCTTGTAATTTAACTTCCAAAGTCCCACAGGATAGCAATTCCTGTCCCTGCTGTGCTGTTTTTGTTGTTGTTTTTGTTCTTTTCCCAGTTGGATTTATCATCTCAGCTCTTTGTTTCCTAGGTCCCCAAAACCTTACTAGATAAACTGTACTTTAAAAAATACTCTCCAAGATTACTAATTTGCATGTGAAGGGCATTTCCATTTCTAAAAATTAAGAATAGTTAAGGCATAGTGTCCAGCAAAAGGAACAGTGTCACCACATAATAGCCTCTTGCTGCTTGATATATCACAAGGGATAAAATCAGAATAAGCGTCAAGGTGAAACTGAGACATTGATCTGGTGACACTGTTTTCTCTTGGGGACTCCATTTTTATTGGGCCAAATGGTTGAAGATTTAATCTCTCTGTCTGTGGGAAGGAGGTGCTGTAGACAGTAGTTGTCTCTTGAATCATTAGTGTTTTACTGAATTCCAGCCTACTCATCCAGCAGACTGATGGATGGATTCAGAGAGCAGTAAGCCATTAAAACTCTTTAAAGCTGCATCGTGCTTTTATGAAATAAATTGTGGCAGAGAGCCTTACTGTGATCATGTGACTTGTCAAATGACCAGATCTCTATGGGGCTAGCCTTTATTCTACTGATAAATTGAAATAATAATAATAATGATGAGGATGATGGCATTTATTAAGCTCTTACTATGTGGAAAGCACTGTTCTAAGCACTGGGGAAGTTACAAGGTGATCAGGTTGTCCCACGTGCGGTTTACAGTCTTAATCCCCATTTTACAGATGAGGTAACTGAGGCACAGAGAAGTTAAGTGATTTGCCCAAAGTCACACAGCTGACAATTGGCGGAGCTGGGATTTGAACCCATGACCTCTGACTACAAAGCCTGGGCTCTTTCTACTGAGCCAGGCCGCTTCTCTAAATGTCCATTCACTACACATATCTACAGGGCTCAGCATGGCATAGTGGATACAGCACAGGACTGGGAGTCAAAAGGTCTGGGGTTCTAATCCCTGCTTTTCCACTTGTCTGTTGTGTGACCTTGAGAAATTCACTTCACTTCTCTGTGCCTCAGTTACCTCACCTGTAAAATGGGGATTGAGACTGTGAGCCCCACATGGGACAGGGACTGTGTCCAATCCAATTTGCCTGTATACATTCTAGTGCTTAGTATGGTGTCTGACACATAATAAGCACTCAACAAATACCATCATCATCATTATTATTATTAATAAAGCCTAGATTACCAAGACTCAATTCCTGCTGTCATTATACTTTGTGTGCTTTAGATCACAAAACCTTTAGTTCTCCCAATGCAATATATTCCTTCAATGTTCCTCGAGGGCAGGGATCATGTCTGTCAACTCTATTGGATTGCATTATTCCTAGGGTTTATTATATTATACTCTCCCAAGCTCTTGATACTGTGCTCTGCACATAGAGAAGCAGCATGACTCAGTGGAAAGAGCCAGGGCTTTGGAGTCAGAGGTCATGGGTTCAAATCCCAGCTCCTCCAATTGCCAGCAGCATGACTTTGGGCAAGTCACTTAACTTCTCTGTGCCTCAGTTACCGCATCTTTAAAATGAGGATTAAGACTGTGAGCCCCATGTGGGACAACCTGATCACCTTGTAACCTCTCCAGTGCTTAGAACAGTGCTTTGCACATAGTAAGCGCTTAATAAATGCCATCATTATTATTATTATTATAGTAAGTGTTCAATAAATATGATTGATTGATTAGTTCTAGAACACTTTTTCCCTTCAATATTAAGGACAAACGATTCCTGGAAGCCACAGAAAAAGTAGTCTTACTCTGTCTAACTGTTTTAGCTTCTGTATGCATGAAGACAGCCTGCCTCCTCACTCTGCAGACAGAAAAGCCTTCTTGCTATCCCTGGAGAACAATCTGCTTTCTTCCTGCATTCAGAGTTTACTGTTCCATTTTCTTTCTACCTATTTGCCTCATTGTATAAGACTCACCTCCAACAATTAAAGCCCAGAAAGAAAGTCAGAACAGTCTGAACAAAATCAATCAAAAGCAGTAGCTCCCAGTAGACTGTAAATTCCTTGGAGACAGGGATTATGTTCTACCAACTCTGTTGTACTGTACTTTCTCAAGGACTAAATAACAGTGCTCTGCACACTTCAATTTTCGTCAAGTTGTTTCCCACACAAAGCAACTCCATGAACACATCCTCTTCAGAACATCCCATCTTCTGTCATAATGTCGTTCTAATATGTATATCCACAGAGTTTCCTTGGTAAAGATTCAGAAGTGGTTTACCATTGCCTTTTTCCATGCAGTAAAAACTGGAGTCTCTGCTTTGGCCTTTGGTCAACATTTTGATCACTTGGTCATCCACCTTTGACTCTTTCCCCTGCTGCTGCTGCTGCCCAGCACAAGTGAATTGACTTTGATGTTCTGGCTTAGACATTTCCATTTGAATAGCACTATATGGCACTGTTCTAAGCTTCATCAGCTCCTGCCACGATAAACAGCACGGCTCAGTGGAAAGAGCACAGGCTTTGGAGTCAGAGATCATTGGCTCAAATCCCAGCTCCTCCAATTGCCAGCTGCATGACTTTGGGCAAGTCACTTAACTTCTCTGTGCCTCAGTTACCTCATCTGTAAAATGGGATTAAGACTGTGAGCCCCCCCATAGGACAACCTGATCACCTTGTAACCTCCCCAGCGCTTAGAACAGTGCATTGCACATAGTAAGTGCTTAACAAATGTTATCATTATTATTACTATTATTGTTATTATTATTATAAAACGTCAATTCATAGGAGAGGTTCTACACACAGTAAGTGCTTAATAATATACCACTGACTGAGCACTCACTGGGTCCTGAGCACTGTACTATGTTCTAGGGAGAGTACAAAAGTATAGGAAGACATAATTCCTGACCTAAGGGTGTCTACTTTCGTTCTATGTTTATATGGATGTGTACTCTGTATGTGTGCCTGGGCGTAGACAAGAAGAAATAATAATAACTGTGGTATTATGTGCTTACTATGTGTCAAGTACTATATTGAAGCTCTGAGGTAGATACAAGATACTTAGGTCCCATATGTGCTCACAGTCTAAGTAGGAGGAGTACAAGAAGCAGCTTAGCCTAGTGGATATAGCATACGCCTGGGAATCAGAAAGATCTGAGTTCTAGTCCTGTCTCCACCACTTGTCTGATGTGTGACCTTAGGCAATTCACTTAACTTTTCTCTGCCTCACTTACCTCATCTGTAAAATGTGAATTATGTCCATGAGCCCCATGTAGGACATGGACTATGTCCAACCTGATTATCTTGTATTACCCTAGTGCTTAGAACAGTGCCTGGCACATAGTAAGAACTTAACAATACCATAATAAAAATTCCCATTCTGCGAATGAGGAAAGTGAGGCATGGAGAGGTGAATTGATTTAACCAAGGTCACACAGCACCTATGTGATAGGGCCAGGATTAAATACTACAATTATTATTAGTAGTGGTAGCAGTACTTATTAAGCACTTACTGTGGGCAAAGTACTGGCCAATGGCCAGCCAGAGCAGGCTTCTGTGTCTGACAAAACTGGACATTTGATGAAACTGAGTGAGGCACCTCTCTGGACATCCATCCACATTTAGAGGTGTAGAGGTGACCAGGCATCACATGATTGAAGGGACAATTACTTCTGGATCAGTCCTGCCCCTCAAGAGGACTATGGTGGGGTGCATTAGGGTCCCATATTTAGCCTGGGGTGGGGGTGGCAAGCTCTTCACTCTGGCAAAGAGGACTACGATAGGGCTAAATGACATCCTCTCTGCCCTCAAGGAACTTGTAATCTAAAGGGAGAGGCAGGTAAAAATGATTCACAAGAATTGGGAACAGTAAAAATGAGAATAGAAGGTTAGCTCTGTTTTCCAAGGGGAGCTAGAAACTGGATGCATCAGTTGTTGCTAGGTAGACAAGAGAAATGACCAGTGTGCTCGCCACATCACTGCGGTTAAGGAAACTCCCCCCCCCCCCCCCCCCCTCCACACACACTTCCTGTGACATAGGTGGTGTTACCGAGTCCGCGGTAAACCCTTCAGGAGGGATTCTCCCCAACATCAGGGTTGGGTAGAGGAGGGCAGCCTAGGAGAAGGGGGAAGAAAAGGAGATGGGGAAAAGAGAGGAAGAAGAAAGAGGTTAGGAGGAGGGGGGAAGAAGAAGAGAAGCATCAGGAGGAGGAGAAGGGGAAGGACAAGGAGGGGGAGAAGGGAGAAGGAGGATTGAGGAAGGAGGGAGGATGAGAAAGAGGAGACAATGCAGGAATTCTGAGAAACACAGGTAACAGCATAGTCAAGGTTAATTTTTATTAACTCATAGGAACTGGTTTCTAATTTTAGCTCCTCCTCTCACCTGATATTTGACCTTGGGCAAGCCACTTCACTTCTCTGGGCCTCAGTTACCTCATCTGTAAAATGGAGATTGAGACTGTGAGCCCCTCATCGGACAGGGAATGCATCCAATTTGATTTGCTTGTATCCACCCCAGCACTTAGTATAGTGCCTGGCACATAGTAAGCACTTAACAAATACCATTATTATCATGAGTGGAAAGAGCACAGGGTATGGGGTTAAAAAGAACTGATCAAGATTCTGAGGCTGCTTAGTCATGCATGTATTATTGCTCATTATTGGTATTGATGATCTTGGAATTGACTTTCCTGATTTGAAAAATCAGAAGGAGTTAATAGGTTACTGGGTACTTATTCTTCCTAGCAAAGAGTTTAGAGTTCAGCGTTCTTGAAAAAGAGATAAGTGGTTTAGGAGTGCAGTGCTAGAACCTTAGCTATTTTTCTACACTGTCATCAGTCATTCACTTCCACCCTTTAAAGGGGGTTCTGTCGACTTCTGGAAATTGAAATTCTATGAAAGTCTAGCGCCTATGTCTTGCTGCAATCCCTCACTGATGTTGGAGAACAAAGATACTTAGTTTTTATGAGGTTAGTGTGCTAGAAAAATGTCCTATGACATCCATAATAATGCAAATATTAAAAATAAGAGTAAAATCAAAAGGCTGTGACAATTAGTAATTACACTCCCTCCCCGCTCGACCCACAAATCCTGGGCTGGTAGGAAGAACAATTAGACTAGACTGTGAGCTTGTTGTGGGCAGGGAATGTGTCTGATTGTTGTTGCATTATACTCTACCAAGCCCACAGTACAGTGTTTTGCACACAGTAAGCGCTCAATAAATACAATTGAATGAACCATTTGTGAAGTCATGAATTTAGCCAACATTGTTCCATGTGCTTTGGGTTTGTCAGTCACTTCGGGAGTACATTCATCCCTTCAAGCCTGAGGGCTCCATTTAGCAAGTCTCTGCCACAGAACAGTGAATGGTTCCATGGTAACTTGAAAGGCCAATAATCTCATCTGGCTATCTGGCTATCTAGCAGACACCTGGGAATAGGTAACTCATCTATGGAATCTTGCTGTAACAAGCTGAGTTATAACAGACATCAACAGGCTAACCCTGAAGGATAGCACCACTTCAAATTTGTTTCCATTTAGGTGTATTCACCGGCATTAGTGAGTAGTCCCTGCAGCCTGAACATGTTTTAAGAATAGTACAGCCTGCTCTACCCCAAATCCCAATACAAAAATTAATACAGCCCCAAATAAAACATTCAATACACAGGAAATAAATGTAAAACTAAGTCTCTTATTCCCTCATCGTCTCCTAAGATGGATAGTACCAGAAGATAGTTCCTTGAGTCTCCCTCAGGCAGGGATAAGACAAAAACTCCACCAATCTTCCATGTCTTATTCCCTAGTTCAGATGTTCACATCTAACCCATTTATCAGACAGACTTTCATCCATAATCCTTACTTTATACTTTGGTTTTTGAGTCTCCAGAAAGTGCCCTGCTGATAAAATGGCTGTTCTATGGCTTCTTCATGGTCCGCCTTCCTGTCTTCATTCATTCATTCAATCGTATTTATTGAGTGCTTACTGTGTGCAGAGCACTGTACTAAGCACTAGGGAAGTACAAGTCAGCAACATATAGAGACGGTCCCTATCCAAGAATGGGCTCACAGTTTAGAAGACTGTCTTCATTAGCTTTGCAGATGTGCAGCCCAGAATCTTGCTTTAGAATCTGTGCTCCAGTTCCTAACTCCCCTAATTCTGTTTCTGGAGGCCCTGACTTCCTTTTCACTAAAAATCTGTTCCTATATTTCTTAAGAGGATTCAGTACTTAAATATTTGTGGTTAGAAAGAAGAGCATATTTATATGTTTAATAATTTATTTCTAAACTAATGAACACTCTTGACGCAGTGTGGCTTAGTGGTAGAGCACAGGCCCGGGAGTCAGAAGGTCATGGGTTCTAATCTCATCTTTACCACATGTCTGCTGTGTGACCTTGGGCAAGTCACTTCACTTCTCTGGGCCTCAGTTCCCTCATCTGTAAAATGGGGATTAAAGACTGAGCCCTACATGGGGCAACCTGATTACCTTGTATTCACCCCAGCACTTAGAACAGTGCTTGGCATATAGTAAGTGCTTAACAAATACCATCATTATACTCTGTCCTACTTCATTTTTTCAGTTATCATGATGGTTGGAGGCTCTCATGCACAAGTCTTCAAACTTCCCTGACAACCTTTTTCCCTCCTTGTTGTTTTTCTGCCTCCTTTCCCTATTCCATTGCCTTTGTTCTGACTCAAGTGATTTCTCCTGACCCTTCTGTGACCTCTCCCTCCCAGGAGATCTCCCCAACCCAGTAGCAAGCACTAGACATTCAACGTACTTGGCAGTAACTCAGATGGATGCCTCTCTACATGATTGCTATGCTATGAATCCCAGAGCTTCCATCCAAATTAAAATATGAAAAAAGTGATCCACCACACTGAAGAAATATGGCAATTATACCAACGCCCTCACTAAACTGTCTGTAAATCTATGTTCAATCTGAACTATTTTATTCACTGTCTATTTGCAGCCAATTCTTTACTGTAACAGAAAAAAACTATAAAAACATCCATTCAGTTTGTACCAATGACCTTCTGGTTTTCACACAAAGTTCTCTCCATTAAGCTATCAAGAAGACTCATAAAAGTTTAGTGTATATTTTACAAAGGATAAGCCATTAGAGTTCAAAAAGTCTATTAGGATTTCCTTTTACTGATATGACATTTACTCACAAAACAATTCCTTAAATGCCTTTTGGGTGACATTTTAAGGTTAAAGCTGTTCAAAAATAAACTGAAGACATTTTTCCCCTATGTACTCCAGTGTGGTGTGATTAACTAGCTAGCCTCTACATAACAACATGTTTTTATAGTTCTTATACATTTCCTTTTGTAAAAATTACATACAGCCTATTTTGTTCTCTTGACCCAAATTCCTCCCTCATGGCTCTCATTTGATTTCACTTGTGCCTCCAAACATCCCTTTGTACATTGTCGAAACACTTGCCCCCTTCCTTCTTCCTTCCTTGACTGCTATATTCTGTTCACCCTCCAATGGCTTATTCACACTGCTTTCAAACATGTTTGAAAACAAATATGCTTTTGTCTCCCTTAGCCTAAAAAAACCCTCCCTTAACTCATCTTCCTCCAGATATTGCCCCTTCTCCCTCCTACCATTCCTTTCCAAACTCCTTGAGTGAGTTGTCTACACCTGCTGTCTCCATTTCCTCTCCTCCAATTCTCTCCTTGATGCACTCCAATCTGGCATCCACTCCCTTTTTTCACTGTTAATGGCCCCCTCAGAGGTCACCAAAGACCTCATTCTTGTCAAATCCAAGTGGCCCCAACTCCATCCTAATCATTCATTCATTCAATCATATTTATTGAGTGCTTACTGCGTGCAGAGCACTGTACTAAGCACTTGGGAAGTACAAGTTGACAACATATAGAGATGGTCCCTACCCAACAATGAGCTGACAGTCTAGAAGGGGGAGACAATAAAACAAAACATGTGGACAAGTCATCACAATAAATAGAAATAAAGCTACATGCACATCATTAACAAAATAAATAGAATAGTAAATATGTACAAGTAAAATAGAGTAATAAATCTGTGCAAACATATATACAGGTGCTGTGGGGAGGGGAAGGAGGTAGGGCGGGGGGGATGGGGAAGAGGAGAGAAAAAAGGAGGCTCAGTCTGGGAAGGCCTCCTGGAGGAGGTGAGCTCTCAGTAGGGCTTTGAAGGGAGGAAGAGAGCTAGCTTGGTGGATGTGTGGCGGGAGGGCATTCCAGGCCAGGGGGAGGATGTGGGCCAGGGGTCGATAGCGGGGACAGGTGAGAATGAGGTATAGTGAGGAGGTTAGCGACAGAGGAGCGGAGGGTACGGGCTGGGCTGTAGAAGGAGAGAAGGGAGGTGAGTAGGCGGGGGCGAGGTGTGGAGAGCCTTGAAGCCAAGAGTGAGGAGTTTTTGCCTGATGTGTAGGTTGATTGGTAGCCACTGGAGACCTTTGAGGAGGGAAGTAACATGCCCAGAGCATCTCTGCACAAAGATGATCCAGGCAGCAGCGTGAAGTATAGACTGAAGTGGGGAGAGACAGGAGGATGGGAGAACAGAGAGGAGGCTGATGCAGTAATCCAGTCGGGATAGGATGAGAGATTGAACCAGCAAGGTAGTGGTTTGGATGGAGAGGAAAGGGCGGATCTTGGTGATGTTGTGGAGGTGAGACCGGCAGGTTTTGGTGATGGATTGGGTGTGAGGGGTGAACAAGAGAGTGAAGTCGAGGATGACACCAAGGTTGCGGGCTTGTGAGATGGGAAGGATCCTCCTCAGTCTCTCAGCAATCTTTGACCCTGTGGAACACCCTCTTCTCCTGGAAAGGCAGAATAATTTTCAGATTTCAAGTTCAGCTTGCAGCTTGGCACATGGTAAAATCATCCCTTTATTGGTGTATAGTACAAAATGGATGTAAAATAATTGAGAAGGAATGCATGATGTAGTTTTCTTTCAGATCACTGCCCTCTAATCCTCTCATCATAGGAGATAATAGCTGGATTCTTTAAACACACTCATTGGAAAAAAAAACATTTAATTTACTACAACCAAGAGGGCTATCATATATTTACAAGGAAGAAAATGTCACAAAGGAACATAAAATAGAATTCTACTAGTTAAAATTAATTGATAATTTTTACATATTCCAAGGAATTTTGTTTTAAAAGGAAACACATCACCATCAAACAAGTGCTATCTCTGATCCAGTTTGGACATCCCTACAGCTTATGTTAATTTATCAGAAAGCAATAATCCATATGGTAAATAATTGTTCTGACTCTCAGTGAGATGAATGCTACTACAAAATGGCTCTTTGAAGCAGGAAAAACATCATTTCCCAACTTGTGATGAGTAAACGAAAAGAGAAGATGTATTTATCCCCAATTTATGAGTTTTTGGAAAAGCCATTATTCTTAATATCAGGGTACAGCACCCTGTCTCCCAAACTCAGTGCTCCAATTGCTTCGCCGACACTGGTTTGATCAATATTCCCACTTTAAATACATCATGAGAGCCTTTAATAAGTGTTGTTATTGGCTTGGAAGATCATCAAGTGAGCTAGAAGTAAGACATCAATCCATTTTGTCCATTCATTAGAGTAATTATTAAATGGCTCTGCTAAATCAATTCCCCTTGAATACTAATCTTTGCTTACTGTTTATAAGGCAGTGCATTTATAGATTTCCTGAAACCAGCCGTCAACTTTCAGAACAAACTAGCTAACTCTACATTTGGAGTTGATTTTTAATCTAACTGCACATAATATGGGTTTGAATAACCAAATGGTATTTTGATTTCTAGAATCCTATTTTAGTAAGCTACATGATTATCATTCTTTGAACGAGTTATGCACAGAGAGAGTATGTTTGCTATGATCATTTTTTTTCCTGTATGAACACATCTGTGATGAATGACATAAGTAAATGGAAGAACATAAGGAGGGAAATATAGGCAAAATAAATCCATGTAAAAGAGTTTTGTTTTTTTTCCTGTTACCATTGCTGGCTTGATTTTCTTTGTACATCCTTTATGTCCAGTGCACTATATATAACACAGTCAGTTGGGGTTACATTATTGATGAACCCCACATTAAGAAACCTCATTTTGTAGTATGTACATCTTGACCAAGGATGATAGAAAGTTGGTCTTTCCTGGCTTGTCTAGGTATGTACGGGCTTATATAGCATCATAGGAGATTTAATTGTGTCACAGGAAGAACTTTCCATCCTTAATACTTTGATTATATTTATTGAGCAGAGCACTGTACTAAGCTCTTAGGAGAGCTTAGTAGACATGATGCCTGTCCACAAGGAGCTTAAGGATGATTAATTAATCAATTGTTTTTATGGAACACTTACTATGTACAGAGCACTGTACTAACTGCTTGGGAGACTACAATAATAATAATTATTATTACTAATTATGGTAATTAAGTGCTTACTATGTGCCAGGCATTGTGGATACAAGCAAATCAATTTAAACACAACCTGTCTCACATACAGTCTTAATCCTCATTTTACTGTTGAGGTCACTGAGGCCCAGAGGAGTTAAATGATTTGCCCAAGGCCACACAGCAGACAAGTGGTGAAGATGGGATTAGAACCCATGACCTTCTGGCCCCCAGGCCCATGCTCTATCCACTGTAATAATAATAATAATGATGATGGCATTTATTAAGTGCTTACTATGTGCAGAGCACTGTTCTAAGCGCTGGGGGGATACAAGGTGATCAGGCTGTCCCACGGGGGGCTCACAGTCAATCCCCATTTTACAGATGAGGGAATTAAGGCACAGAGAAGTGAAGTGACTTGCCCAAAGTCACTCAGCTAACAGTTGGCAGAGCCGGGATTTGAACCCATGACCACTGACTCCAAAGCCCGGGCTCTTTTCCACTGAGCCACGGCTGCTTCTCATCTACTTATGAGAGTTGGTAGAATTAGTTAATAGACGGCATTACTGGATAAGTGTAGTTTAGTGGATAGAGTCTGGGAGTCACAAGGATCTGGGTCCTAATCCCAGCTCTGGCACTTTTCTGCTGTGTGATCATGGGCAAGTCTATTAGAATTGTATATGGGGCTATTTAATATAAAATGATTCAAAGGCCCCCTTTTTAACATCACATATATTTCAGCTCAATCATTAAAAAAAACATTTAAAATGAAAAATATTTCACTGATATAACACAAAAACATCCAAAGCTGAAAGGCTTATAACAAGGTCTAGTAAGCTGTGACAAATAGGTCAGTGCACATATGTATATACATCCAGTGAGACTGACTTGATCTGTATTCTGAACTCTGTGAAGCAAAAAGAAAAATTGAAATGGAAAAATAGGACACAAAGAAGTCTTCTCTGTAAATGAACAAATCGTGACTTAGTATTAGTGTAATCATAAACTGATTTAATTAGAATTAAGGTCCTTAGTCAAAGGTCACATTAGGTTGTAAATAAAAGGAAGGCATGGATTTGTGAGTAGAGAATAACAGCATGTCCTAATGGATAGAGCATGGACCTGGGAGTAAAAGGACCTGGGTTCTGATCTTTGCCAGTTGCCTTCTGTGACCTTGGGCAAGTCACTTAAGTTCTCTGAGCCTCAGTTTCCTCATCTGTTAAATGGGGATTCAATACCCATTCTCTCTCCTTTGGATTTAGAGCCCATAAGGGACAAGGGTGATGTCCAACCTGATTATTTTGTATCTACTCCAGCATTTATAACAGTGTTCGGCACATTGTAAGTGTTCAATAAGTGACACAATTATTAGAAAAAGGACAAAATACCAGGCAGTGTCTTTCTCAATATTTTATTTAAACTATATAACCTGTTAACTTTTGGGCAACCCTTAAAATTAAATTATTGGGAGAGTACAATGCATGTTCCCTGGCCACAAGGAACTTATAGCCTAGAGAGGGGGAAGGAAAGAGGGGAGACGTTAAGTGACTTGTCCAAGGTCAAATATGTGGCAAGGATTAAAACACAGATCTTCTGACTTCTAAGCCCATAAACTTTCCACTAGGTCACACTGTTTCTCCAAAGACAAGGGGGCATCAAGTTCCATACCAAGTTGAAGGCATGTTGAGCTGCGGTGGAATCATTATAAATATGACATTTGTTAAGTGCTCACTATATTTCAACTGCTGGGGTCAGATGGGACATGGGGCTCACAATCAAAGAGATGTAGAGCAAGTATCTCATCCCAATTTAGAAGATAAAGGAACTGAGGAGTGAGAGGTTAAGTGACTTACCAAAAGTCAACAGACCAGGAGCAGTGGTAGAGCTGAAGGTAGAATCCTGGTCAAATAACTCCTGTACCCATACTTTTTCCAGTCATTCTTTCATTCACTTGTATTTATTGAGAGCTTACATTGTACAGAACACTGTATGAAGCACATGGGAGAGTACAATAAAACAATAAACAGACAAATTCCCTGCCCACAATGGCCAAACTGCCTACCTAGGAGATTGGAGAAGCAACGTCATTTAGTGGATCTAGCATGGGCCTAGGAGTCATGACATCATGGATTCTAATCCCAGCTCTGCAACATGTCTGCTTTGTGGCCTTGGGAAACTCACTTCACTTTTCTGTGCCTCAGTTACCTCATCTGTAAAATGGGAATTAAGACTTTGAGCCCTACGTGGGACAGGGGCTGTATCCAACTTGATTTTCTTGTATCCACCCCAGTGGTTAGTACAGTGCCTGGCACATAGTAAATGCTTAATGATTACCACAATTATTATTATAAGCGGGTATTAGAACCCAGGTCTTACTATATGCCAGGCTCTGTTCTAATTGTTGGGATAGATACAAGTTAATTAGACTGGACACATTCCATGTCTCACATGGGGCTCACAGTTGTAATCCCCATTTTACAGATGAGGTAACTGAGGCACAGAGAAGTTAATTGACTTAAAGGTCACACAGAAGACAAGTGGTGGAGCTGGGACTAGAACTCAGGCCTTTCTAACTCTCAGGCTGGTTGGTGTCCTATTCACTAAGCCACACTGCTGTGTGCAGAACACTGTACTAGGTGCTTGGGAGAGTACAATATAACAGAGTTGGAAGACCTGGTCCCTGCCCACAAGGAGCTTACAGCCTATAAATTCATTTACATATGTGTAAACAAATTAGGAATATGTGCATAAGTGCTGTGGCAATGAGGGTGGGGTGAATAAAGGATGCAAATCCATGCAAAAGAGTGACATGTAAAGGAATGGGAGAAGAGGAAATGAGGGCAGAATCAGAGAAGGCTTTTTGGAGGAGGTATGTTTTTAATAAGACTGCTTGGGAGTTGTGAAACAATGCGACCTAGTAATAATAATAACTGTGGTATTTATTAAGCACTTACTTTGGGCCAGATACATAGCACTGGAGTGGATACAACCAAATCGGTTTGGACACAGTCCCTGTCCCACGTGAGGCTCTCATTCTTAATCCCCATTTTACAGATGAGATAACTGAGGAATGGGAAAGTTAAGTGACTTGCCTGAGGTCACACAGCTGAGAAGTGGCAGAGTGGGGATTAGAAACCAGGTCCATCTGATTCCCAGGCCCGTGCTTTATCCACTAGGCCACATTGTACTCTTCTAAGTGCTTAGTACAGTGCTCTGCACGCAGTTAAGTGCTCAGTAAATACTATTGATTGACTGATTGATTGACTAGATAGTAAACACAGTTGGGAGAAAAGTGCAGCAAACCCACCATCTTGGCAAAAATTGGTGGGGGGTTGCATAGCTTCACAAAGATGAGAAAATAAAGGCAGAGTTGACAACAGAGACAAGAGCTGAATGGGAAAAATCACTTCTGTAGCATGTCTCTCTCTCTTTTTTTAACGGTACATTTACTATGTACCAGGCACTGTACTTAGTGCTGGGTAGATACAAGATAATCCAGTTGGAAATAGTACTTTGTCCCACATGGGGCTCATAGTTTAAGTACATGCAAATAATGCATCAGGATGTTTTGATTGTGCATCTGTCTTTTCAACCAGAATCATGCAGAAAGCTAGGGTATGACCTCCCAGTGTGTCATCTTCAGAATCAGAGTGGATCTACCTACATTGAACAGATCATGAATATTTAACAACAATAATAATAATTATGGGATTTGTTAAGTGCTTACAATGTGCCAGGCACTGTACTAAGTGCTGGGGTGGATACCAGCTTATCAGGGTGGGCACAGTCCCTGTTCCACATGGGGCTCACAATCTAAATCCCCATTTGACAAATGAGGGAACCGAGGCCCAGAGAAGTGAAGTGATTTGCCTAAGATCACACAGCAGACAAGTGGCAGAGCCAGGATTAGAGCCCAGGACCTTCTGACCTGGGTTCTGATAGGCCTGTGCTCTATCGACGATGTCATGCTATTAATCAATGCTCTACCTTGGAGCTGTATTCTTTAAGCATTTGATATTCACCCGCCCTCAGCCCCACAGCCCTCATCCTGTATCTGAATGTCTGTCTCCCCCTTTTAGGCTATAAGGTCCTGGTGGGCAGGGAGCATTTTTATCAACTCTGCTGCATTGTCCTTTTTCAAGCACTTAGATCAGTGCTGCACACGGATGGGATCAAAAATTGATTCATTTAAGTTATTCCCAGTCCTAGTGCTGGATTTGGATTTTGTTCATACTTCCTATTTCCTTTGTACTCAGTTTTTAAGCTAACCTAGGGACCACTACCACCAGCTCTTCTAGACTGTGAGCCCGTTGTTGGGGAGGATCATCTGTGTATGTTGCCGACTTGTACTTCCCAAGCGCCTAGTAAAGTGCTCTGACAGTAAGCACTCAATAAAAATGAATGAATGAATAAATACCATTGGTGAATTGATTGATTAACTGTGTGGCAGAGTTGGTTCAGATCCTTTGAATCAGTGAAGTCTTAATATTTGTTCAACCACACTGTCTTCTCTCTCAGCTGGCATTCCTGAGATTCTCCAGTTAAGAAATTAAAGCTCCCTTATGAAATCACAGAGCAGTAAAAGTAAAACTTAGAGATCTATATCTGGATTCGTGAAAACCATCAAATAAAGGCATTCTTCTGGAGTACAAGAAGGGGGTAGAGACTTGCGTATGGTAGATAGAGAGGGAATACAGTTATATATGACATCTGTGGTAAACTCAAGCAACACAGTCATATAGATGAGACCCTGCAAGTGCTAGAGGACATCATGGAAAGAATATTAATACTATAAAAGTAATCCAAAACTCTGAATCTTTATAGACCAACAACAAAAGGAGGACAAGCTTTTGGCAAAATAAAACAAAAACCTTTAAATTTGGAAAATTTGACTTTATTTACCAAGGAGAACTACTTCACTGATGTATTTCTGTATGTATAATCTTGCCATCAGTGGCATCACCTTCATATCCAAAGAATGGATGTATAGATAGATCTGTGATATAATAACTCTGCTACAGATAGAGGATAATCAGTTCTGTGGATTTGAAGATTGTTTTTCTGCTAAAATGCTTTAAATGGAAGGCAAAATAACCTTTGAATTTTAATTAGTTTATAACATAATTCCATAAAAAAAGTGGTAAATAATTCAGTGCTGTGAATTGCAGCACTCAGTTCATTCCTCTTACCTTACCAATCTCCTTCTGATCTCCTGAAATCCTACTACAGCCCAGCCTGCACAATTCATTCCTCTAGTGCCAGCTTGCTTACTGTGCCCAGATCTTGTTTATCTCTCTGCTGACTGCTTTCCTATATTCACCCTCTGGCCTGGAATTCCCTCCCTCTCCATATATGCCAGACCACCACTCTCCGCAACTTCAAAGCCTTCCTCCAAGATGCCATCCCTGATTAAGCCCTCTTTCCTCCAGCTCCCTCTCCCTTCTGTGTCATCTATGCACTTTGACATGTACCCTTTGGGCATTTGGCATTCATGCCACCCATGTACATATCTATAAATGATTTATTAATATTAATGTGTGCCTCTTCTAGGTTGTAAGCTCATAGTGGGCAGGGAACATGACTATACTATCAACTCTGTTGCATTGTACTCACTCAGTAAATACGTTTGATTGATGTTTTATTCCTTCTTTAGAACTGTAAAGCAAGTTGTAGAGTTTTCTCGATTTTCCCACTCTGTGGTATCTAATACCAGTAGGCTGCATGTGCAATGATAATAACACACAGAACTCAGTAAATGTTAAAACTGCAAACTATTATAATGTTCTTTACAGGATTTTGCCTGTGAAACTGTAAGATATCAAACATCTTTGTTTTCCCTTCAATGAAAAGGAAAGTACACCTGCGCTTTTGAAATACAATTTTCAGCTGTTCATCTCATACTGTGGGTTAATTACTCCTACTATTTTGAAAGCTGAATATTAGTATGATGACTGAATGTGGATAAAGTATTTTTGATCCTGCCCTCCACATGTCTGCTAAGACTATTGATTTCAACTGGTGTTTATGAATGATTTCTCCTACTGGATTTATAATACTGGAGATTTAGTATATTCTGGGTTCTGCGTATTTGCATTTATGAGGCCTGGGGTTTCAGGGAACACTAAGGATTTTTATTACTATTAATATGATGCATTTTCAGTTATTTACTTAATAGTGTCATAGTAGAGTAACATTAACTGACAAAGGATTCAAAAATGGCATTTAAAGATTGGTGGCTAGGAGGCCAACGTAGCGGACCAACTCAACAATTACCCAAGTCCTTAAAGGATAGTTTTCACCTATACTAGTGAAGAGGGGAATGGGTGGAGGAAGCAGTGAGGTTTGGACTTTCTGCTTTCCTGGGAGTGGACCAAACTGGAGCTACTGTCGTGTCTGCAAAAATGCTCCAGAAGTGAGCTTTGAACCCAGACTGTGCAAGAGAGGCTACCTCCTCCCCCTCCCCCACCACACAAACCCACTCTCCCCCTATCCATTTTCCAACCAGACCCAATTAGCCTGCACATTTTTTATTATAAAACATGAAATTCCCTTCTGACAAGGGCTGTGGCTATAGCTGCCATTTTCTTCCTCTCCCCAGCCCCTGCCAATCAGATCCTCAACAGGAGGATTAGCAGATGTATCCACTAATAGGAGTCTGTTTGGGAGAATCAGTCGAGGAAGTGACCCATTAACACCCTGTAAAGGAAAGATTTCAAAGGAGGGGGTCTATCATTTCATAGTTCTCCATACCTTATGAAGGCACTTCTTTGTGCTATTTTAGTGTTCCATAGTGAACTATGATGTGGACAATTTTTCTAGCTGCAAATTGTCATTTTTCTTCTGACACTTGGAAGTGAAGGACTTTGAAAGGGGCTGGAAAAGATCAGTGGATCAGGAGCAGCCTTAAGGGAAGGCAAGCTTGCTTTATCCTGGGAGCCATCTGCTTTAGGGAAGATGAGCCTGAAATTGAACTTAATGCTAAATATAGTTTCTTTCTCTACCATATTAAATGTTCGGTCCTTTTATTACACCTGTGGATTAAACCAATTAAAGTTAAAATGTTCAAATTTACTTAAAGTCAGCAAAATGAAATGGCTAAGGGATTTTAAGTGGCTCTCCTGCAAGGGCCCCATCAATTCTCCCAGCTGCAACTGAATGGAGGAGCTCTACAGCATGGTGACCATATGTCTTGCTTCAAGCAGGAGAGCCCTGCTGTTCAGAGGTCCAACCTACCACCCAAATGGTCTAGTGTAGGACCCGTTAGGGCACATTGGACAATTATTTTGGCCTGTGGATCACATCCCTTTTAGTAAGTGACTTGAGCTGGCTGTGTGAAGAGTTGGGGGCACAGGTTAACAGTAGAAATCTAGCCACTTCTGCCCTTAATGGCTCCTTATTGTCTCACAGGTGACTGTGAATGTACATACAGTAATCTCTGAAATGCCCTTGTTCCTGGATTCAGATCTGCCTCATATCCATCTGACAATTACTCTCCCCTGCACGTCGGAGACACATCTCCTTCAAGAGGTTTTTCCTGACTGAGCCCTCTTTCTTTTACTTCAGCTTCCTTCTGCATCACCCTGACTTGCTTATAATAATAATAATATAATAATAATAACCACTTATAATAATAATAATAATAATGATAATAATGGTATTTGTTAAGTGCTTACTATGTGCCAAGCACTGTTCTAAATGCTGGGAGAGATATAAGGTAATCAGATTGTCCCACGTGGGGTTCACAGTCTTAATCCCCATTTTACAGATGAGGTCACTGAGGCACAGAGAAGTGAGGTGACTTGCTCAAAGTCACACAGCTGACAAGTGGAGGAGCCGGAATTAGAACCCATGACCTTTGACTCCCAAGCCCGGGCTCTTTCCACTGAGCCATGCTGCTGCTTTGATGTGTACTTATGCACATATCAGTAATTTACTTATTCATTTTAATGTTGGTCTCCCCCCTAGACTGTAAAATCATTGTTGGCAGGGAATGTGTCTACTACATTATATTGTACTCTTCCAAGCACTTAGTACATTGCTCTGCACACAATAAGCACTCAGTAAATATGATAGACCAACTAACTGTTGAGAGGTCACTAGGCTCAGGAGGAGCCACTGGAGGCAAAAGCGTGGATCAGTGGAAAGAGCCCAGGCTTGGGAGGCAGAGGTCATAGGTTCTAATCATGGCTCTGCCACTTGTCAGCAGTGTGACTTTGGACAAGTCACTTCACTTCTCTGTGCCTCAGTGACCTCATCTGTAAAATGGGGATTAAGACTGTGAGCCCCATGGGGACAACCTGATTACCTTGTATCTCCTCCAGCACTTCGAACAGTGCTTGGCACGTAGTAAGCGCCTAACAAACACCATCATCATCATTATTATTATTATTAACTGTGTCGGGTCTGTCCCATGGGCCACATTTTGCTTATTCCTGCATTAGAATCTCACTTTCCTCCAGAGTATACAGAATTGGACCTAGAGAAATGTCAGTAGAAGTGATAGCATAGCAACAGAGCAAGAAAGAGGAGGAGGAAGAAGAGGAGATAGAAGAGGTCAAGCAGCCTATTTTAGATTCCTCCTCTTATAAATCAATCAGTGATATTAGTTGAGCACTTACTGTATGCAGAGCACTGTACAAAGCCCTTGGAAGAGTACAGTAGGGTAGGTGCACATGATCCTTGCCCTCAAGTAGCTGACAATCCAGCTTTCAATCCTTCTCATTTTCAATGCCAGAAGCAACTGCCAATGGTTCCTCTGCCTTCACTACCACAACTCAACTGGCCAATCCTTGGGTTGAACTGAGAAGGTTCTAGTCTGGCCAGAACTACATGTTTCTAGCCTCGCTGGAAGCAATGGATGGATGTACGGATCCAGGCGGTGCTAGTTTACACAGCAGAGCAAGGCTGCCACCATTCTGCGTGGTGAGGACAGCAGGTGCTGGGAGCAGCCCAAGCTGAACGGACCCTTTTGGACCTTGATGCCACTACTGATGCTTCTGTCTACTGGATTGTTAGCCGTGACAGAAGTTCAGATTATCTGGTTTATCCAGGACCACCAACCTTCACCATTGCCGTTGGTCCCTGGGTGGAAGTGGCAGCAGAGAGAGTGGTTCCAGCTTAAATGACCCATTCTGGAATATGGGGCTGTTCTTTGGGGGGGTTTTAAATGAATTTTGATATGCTTATAATATGTTCCAGGCATTGTATAAACTGCTGGGGTAGATACATCATAATCAGGTTGTACTCAATCCCATCCCACTTGGGGCTCACAATCTAAGTAGCTCTCGTCCCCATTTTACAGATGAGGAAACTGAGGCCCAGATAAGTTAATTGATTTGCCAAGGTCACACGGCAGATAAGTGGTAGATTAGAACCCAGGTCCTTCTGACTCCCAGGCCCAAGCTCTATCTACTAAGCAATCCTGTTTCTTCTTTTTCTTCCTAACCCTTTTTTTCTCCCCCTTCCCTCTTCATTTCCTTTCTCTCTTTTTTTATTTTACTTCAGGGAGGTCCTCCCCTATCCCAACATCATTCTGGACACTTTAGTCTGTGGAGAAATGAGATCAGTGAGCGATTTCTGCTTATGATACTGACACACATGATTCATACAATCTGCTAGCCCTAATTGAACTCAATTCTAAGGCTTGAAAAAGAATAAAATGAAGATTTCTCAATAGTTAATTGCTCCCTCCGGATTATGAAAGTCCATTTTGAATCCTGTGTGTAGTCATGGTTACCTCCAAGTCCTTTTGGCCACACTCCCTCAGCCTGGAAATAACAGAGGAGAAGCTACACATGTCCAGGGTCTAGAATTCTAATTGTTTTTCAGTCTTTCTGCACAGCAGATTCTCTTTGATTCCAGGCTCTTGATAATTTCATACTTGCTTAGAACAGTGCTTGGCACATAGTAAGTGCTAAACAAATACCATATTACCACTGGCTATGATATTCAGTCATTCAATCGTATTGAGCGCTTACTGTATGCAGAGCACTGTACTAAGCGCTTGGGAAGTACAAGTTGGTAACATATAGAGATGGTCCCTACCCAACAATGGGCTCACAGTCTAGAAGGGGAGATAACAGCCCATACTCTCTGAATATAGTATATGTATCAATTTATGTCTACATCTCTCCTTCCTTAGATTGACAACTTTTGGGGAGTAAGAGTCATGTCTTCCAATTTCTTGTGTGTTCTACAAGCATTTGGTATAGTCTGCACATAATAGGTGCAAAATTATAATAATGATATTCATTAAGCACAATGTGTACTAACCACTGTGATAAGTGCTGTGACTGTGCTATGCCAACCTTTCTCCTATGTCCGCCCCTTAATCCAGAACTCCCTTCCTCTCCTTAAAATCCAAACCACCACCTTCAAAGCATTATTGAGGTCATATCTTCTCCAAAAGGCCTTCCCCAATTAAGCCCTCTTTTCCCTGGATCTCTCTCTCCTTTGTCGCCTCCGCCCTTGGATCTGTGACCTTTGGACATTTGATATTCACACCACCCACAGCCCTTATGTATGTATCTTTAATTTATATATTACAAATTATTCATACTAATGTCTGTTTCCCCCTTTAGACTGTAAGATCACTGTGGTCAGGGACCGTGTCTGCTAATTCTGTTGTACCGTACTCTTCCAAATGCTTAGTACAGTGCTTTGCATGCAGTAAGCACTCAATAAATGCCATTGGTTGGGTGACTGATATAGGAAGAAGCAAGTATCTTATTCCCATTTCACAGGGGAGAGAACTGAGGTACTGAAGAGTTGCAACTTGCCCAAGGACAGGATATGGGTGGCAGAGCCAGGATTAGAGCCCAGATCTCCTGATGGTCAATACCATGCTGTCTCCACTAGGTCATGCTGCCTCTGCTCAGTCAGTACAGGAGATAGTGATGAAGATGATTACATGGATCTAAGGAAAGGGAAAAACACCAGTTGTAGAAAATATGGAAAAGCCATAAATATCTAAAAGCTTCCCTGCATGTAGTGCAGAAGCTCCCCCACTCTTCTCTGTAGATTGATCTGCCCAGGTGAGGTAATGTGTAAGACCCAAAAGAGTTTGATATGATGGTGGAAATCTCATTCTGAAGATTCTTCATGTAGCTTACCTTTTCTGGGGTGGTGGGTGGTGGGTTAGGGTTTTTGGGGGGGGAGGTCCCAGAGATCAACAATACACTCATTTTAGCCATTATGACCTTGATGGGTACCCTGTTCACCAACTCCTCACACCTCTTTCATTTTTCTCATTCTCCTTCCGCTATAAATGTTTAAACCATTTCCCTAGTGACCCACACAACATTCAAAGCTGTGCAGATTAGATACATTTCTATTGAGGAAGTGTGGAAATGTAGGACAACAAAGGCAAAAGAAACTAGTAACTAATAGATGGATGGAGACTACATTTGAAGAATGATGAAACTTTAAAAGAATATGTATATGTATGATATTGAATATGTATTGATGAAAATTCAGTCTCACATTACCCTGGGCTTTCAAGGCCAAGCAGTAAATCTCAGAAAAAAAAAAGTTTTGTTTCCTCCAAAATGCTTGGAATTTTACCCTAATTGGTGCGAGAAACATCACAACACTGTTTTCCAATCTGTCAGAAAAAAAAATGAAGAAACACTTCTGTAAATATTTCGGTCTCCAACATGCAAATTTCAAATTCCTTTGAAAACAAGAAACCATATCTCTGGGGATTCTTTTTGAAGGCTGGAACAAAATACATTGCAAAGTTTAATACCTATTTAAATCCATAATCATTGCAATTATAGAAACATCTCACTGGATTTTAAACATCACTTGCCCCACTGCCTGCCTCCTCATTCCTTGCACCCACAACCACAGTGGGAACATGACAAGCAGGTACAAGAGAGTGTAAATGGTGGTGCATTGTCACCATCACTTAATTAACTTCTTCTCAAACGTTTGTGTTCCAGAAATCTTTGTGTCTAGATTTTAAATGCTTTAAAAATAAAGCAATGAAATCCTTAAGGAAACTAACTAGTTAAAAAACAATTTGCATACAAAATGCAAACAATGATTAATAGTAATTATTATGGTATTTGGTAAGTGCCAATTAGGTGCCAACACTGTACTAAACCCTGGGGCAGATATCAGAAACATTAAAATTGCCCTGGTCAAACTCACTCTCCCTGACAAATCACCACACTGAATACGGCAATCCATTTTTTTTTGACAGTGGCTACATTTCCCTGGCCCTACCCTTGCCAAAGTATAGAATGAAAATGAAGGTAAATTTCAGGTCAGATTTGAGGGTGCAAAAGCCTGTTTGCTGATTTTATCTCCAGGTCTTGATTCTGAGCAGTTATAATAGCTTTTTTTAAAATCCTTTAGGTTCATTTCTTTCACTTCAACAGTATTAACTCAGTTAAACAAATGGCCTGGTCTTTCGGCCCTCACTCAGCAAAATCTCCGTCATCTTGCTAAACTGGCAGTATCCTTTGATGAATTGCTTTCCTTCCAACCTGCTGACATCAAGGAAGACTGACTTGTTTCTCTTGGGGAATTCCTAGACAGGCCTTCCTTAGGGATAATAAATCTGGAGTCAAAGAACAATTCCTTCCAAAGAACCGTCAAACATGAATGTGCCTGCCTTAAAATAGTTTCTGTGCACATATTTTTTTTAATTAGGAACAAAGACAGCTTTCACTAACTCTAATTTTGTGTTTCAGGGTGCAATAAGTTCCATAGCTCCAGCTTATTATCCACCTGATCAACTCCCAAAGCCAAGTGCCACCTGTTGAAGTTGTCCAGAATGTAGGTTTATGATTAAAGGAGAAACACCAGCTGACCCCCAAAGATTAACAGCAAAGTAGCTGAGAGTGAAATCCCCTAAACATCCAAAGAACCCCAAGGGAATAACTTCCCCATCTTAACCTCACTCTTCAGGTCTCAGTTCAACAGCTGTTCTGCTGTACCATATACCTTATCTCAAGTTTCCAGATGGACCCTTTTGGGTCTGGCTGACCCTGTAAAGAATAATTGCAAAATACTGAGGAGTTTAAATACATCCTTTTAGCTGAATTGAAGGCCCTGGGCTGGAATAATTCATGAGATATACTTAGATTGCAAGATTTTAATTATAACTTTATCAGTTCTCAGTTTGAAATGCCAATACAGCAGACCAGTGTAGTCACCTAACATTTTGGGGTTGGGTGTTCCATGGACACACATAGAAAATATATTTTGTGCCTTCATGGCCAAAAGGACAAGAAAAGAATGAATTCCTACAAATTTTAAAGTAGAACCAGGGCATCCGTGTGAATGTGTGTGTGAATGTGAATGTGCCCATGCATGACTGTGACAGTGTGTGTGTGGCTGTATGAGGGTGAGCTCTCTGATGGATTCTGGCCTGGTCTGCTTACTCACATGATCTTGACATATTCATACGCACACACACACTCAGCTAACTATACTGCTCTGCTGTATTAGCATTTCAAATTGAGAACTGTTACAGATATAATGAAAATCATCCTCACCTCAAACAGAAACTCCTCACCTTAAACAGAAATTCCTCTCCATTGGCTTTAAGGCACAAAATCACCTTGCTCCCTTGCTACTCTCCTACTGCAGCCCAGACCACACACTTTATTCCTCTGCTAGCCTTCTCACTGAACCTCAGTATCATCTATCTTACCACTGACTGCTTCCCCACATCCTGCCTCTGACCTGGAATGCCCTCCCTCCTCATATCCCACAGTTATGCCCCTCCCTTTCAAAGCCTTATTGAAGGTACATCTCCTCCAAGAAGCTTTCCCCTGATTAAGCCTTCTTTACCTTTTCTTTAATACTTTTCAGGAAATGTGTCTGTTTATTGTTATATTGTACTCTCCCAAGTGCTTAGTACAGTGCTTTGGACACAGTTAAGTGTTTAATAAATACAATTGACTGACTAACTGTATGAGAACTAGGGAGATCAACAAGGAGACTGAATCAATAATCAAGCTGGGATATTTGAGTCATGCGCAGAGATGTGCATAGAAACAGTGAAAATGGAGAAGTCAAGGAAACCCAGAAGTGAATTGGGAGGTGCACTTACACTTAGGTGTTGGGAGGCAGGGGAAGAGGAATATGACTGAGAAAGATCTTACAGAAAGAGAAGAGGAGGCTACTGAGTTTGATTGAGTTACCGGATCAGTAAAACCAAAGTTAAAGTGTTTCCAGAAGAAGGGACTGGTCCATGGTGTCAAAGGTATCCAAGGGATTGAGGAGGATTAGGACAAAGCAGGGTCAGTTTATTAGATCTGGCAAGAAGATCATTGGTGACTTTGGAGAAAATAGTTTCAGTGAAGTGAAGGAGGTTGGATTTTTCAGGGCCAGGAAGGGAGTTGAAGAAGAGAAAGTGGAGGCAAAAGGTCTATTCAACAACTAATATGTTGGAAAGTACAGAGGTTATCTACCAGTGATTATGCTAGCCTTTGGCACAACACACTATATTGTAAACTCGTTGTGGGCAGGGAATGTATCTGTTATGTTGTTATATTGTACTCTCCCAAGAGTTTAGTACAGTGCTCTGCACAAAGGAAGAGCTCAATCAATATGATCGTCTAACACATAGAACACGAGAGAAGAAGTGTGGTGTAGTGGGTAGAGCACAGGCTTGGGAGTCAGAAAATCATGGGTTCTAATCCCAACTCTGCCATCTGTCTGCTGTGTGACCTTGCGCAAGTCACTTAACTTCTCAGTCCCTCAGTTACCTTATCTGTAAAGTGGGGATTGAGATTGTGAGCCCCATGTGGGAAAGGGACTGTGTCCAACCTGATTACCTTGCCCCTACCTAGCGCTTAGAACCATGCTAGGCACGTAGTAAGTGTTTAACGAGCTTACAATCTAGGAAAACTCTGTGAGAACACTCCTCTCCTGGTTTTACTCTTTTAGTGGCATTGTTTGAGACTGTGTTTCACCTTCTCTTTTAAATGCTTATTCTGTCCTCTAGCCTTCCTCTTGGTACGTCCACTTCCCCCTACAGCAGCTGTTCAGGTAGCCTGCTGTCATCCATTCTTCTCATAGGTTCCAACCAGCGTCTGACTTACTAGAAGTATTTCTGGGGAGCTGATTTTTTTTAAATTATGGTATTTGTTCTGATTGGGTTTTAGTAGCACAGTGTCAATCTCATCCTGCTAACTGATAGTGTGGTTCAGAGATAATGTTGAAGAATCTGCTCCAGGATGTGGATGTGTCTCTCCTAGAATGGGCCTAGGTTTTAATCAGCCAATCAATCAATAGTATTTTTTGACCATTTACTGCATGCAGAGCACTTTACCAAATTCTTGGGAGAGTTCAGTGCAACAGAGTTGGCAGACACATTCCCTGCCCACAACGAGATTAGAGTCTAGAGAGGGAGAAAGACATTGATATAAATTAGGGATATGTGCATGAGTGCTGCATTATGAATATCAAGTGCTTAAAGGGTACTGATCAAAGTACACAGGTGATGCCTTAGGGAAAATGACGGTTTAGTCAGGGAAGACTTTGGATGAGATGTGATTTGGAGATGATTTTGAATCTGTGGAGAGTGGTAGTGATATCTGAAGTGAGAGAAAGTTCTAGGTCAGAGGTAGGATGTGAACAAGGGGTCGGTAGTAGGATCGATGAGATCTAGGTACAAATGAGTAGGTCAACATCAGAAAAGTAGACTGTGCAGGCTGAGTTGTAAGTTCTAACAGGAATATAAAAGTCTGAACATCACAGAGGCCCTGTATATCTTAGTCTTGGTATGCAGATGGAAAAAGAGCTGTTGCTGACACTCTCTGCCTTTCAGCCTTCTTTGAAGTTATGCTGCCTTTTTGAAATAATCCCTGTATGAAGAAGAAACAGATACTTCCTAAAGTTCTGCTGAGTGGACTTATCTAAAGACTGAACCGAAACAAAGTCAAGGGAAATTATATATAGTGAAAAATGAAGGAAGTGGGAATTTGAAAACAAAAAAGGCAAAAAATTTGAAATTGATTTGCTGAGTAGAGATAATATAACAGGAATAGAATGGGGCCCAAGAAACACCTTTGAGGTCTTTTCAAGAATCCTACTGAATTAGTAAGGGGATATCACCTCTTAGGCACTCAGTGATCATTTAAATCAATTTTTAAAACATCTTCAAAGACAAATTTCAAAACTATACTAATCTCTTAAAATTGTCATTTGAAAATTGTGGCTAAGAGAACCAGGCAAATTAAAATTCCTACAGAAAAGATAATTTCTTTTTTTCTCTATACTGTATACTACGTAGCCCTTGAAATGGGTTACTTAGGGTTTAAGGAAAGAAAACTGTTCAGAGAAATTTCAACATTTTAGTGATAGATTTATTGCACCTTAATAAAAAAATCCTGCTTTCCTAGCCTCTCAGATCATAGCCATGGGGGTCACAAAATGGGATTTCAGTGAGGAAGCAATTGAGTTTGAACTCATAGTCCTGCCCCCTTCTTGCTTCCTGGGACCAGACTACCAGCTATTGTTTGCCATAGGCTCTGCTCCTTCTCTCCATCCTCTGACAGTGGTGTGTCTCTGCCGGGCTTTCACCTGCAACTCCTATCATTACCTACCTGGGCTATAGTGGGCTCAGACTCTCATCCCCACCTAATGGAATAAGACTTTTGCAATGGGGGGATTGTCTCAATTTTAAGGGTTCCCTTCCACTCCCAAAAGGCCCAAGGGTATCCCCTATTCAAGTCCCTCTTTACCCTCTTTAATTCAGGGTGACAGAAGGGGAACTCCATAGGCACCATGGTGGAAGAGGCATAACAGTGGCATGGAGATAAGAAAAGGAGTCTGTAGTAACAGCAGCCACTGCTGCTGCAACCACCACCAACTTCTTTATGACTGTGAGCTCCTTGTGGGCTGGGAGCATGCCTACCAACTCTGTTGTATTATACTGTCCTGAGCTGCACATACTAAGTGCTCAATAAATACATTGGTTGATTGAAGTGGCGCATCTAGCGGTTAATCCCAGGTATTTCTGGTACATCCAGAATGACAAACTTCCAGTTACCCACAAATGGGCAAGATCGCATCCAGGTTTGTGTTAGGATTAGGAAATACTGTTTCAGTCACAATGGTTGCTGGGTGATTACGGCTTCTATCCAGTTGGTGGTGGTGAATATGGAGGTGGTAACAGTCTCCTCTCCCCATTCCCTTCTCCCTTCTCCTTTATACATTACCTCCTTTCCTCCTCTCACTCTTCACCTCTTACCTCACCACCACATTCTCTGCTTCTCTCTCTTTTTCACCTAAAACCCATCTTTCCCTTGTTTTTTGTTTCCTCTAACTTTCTGACTCAGCCCCATAACTACCAAAAGTTATCAAGAATCTGATTGCCTTCCTCCACCTCCCCATCCCCCAAGATCTCCACCTCCTGTGATAAGGCCAAGGAAAATCTCTCTACCCTTCTTTATTTATATCTGCCTCTACCTTGCTTTACAGTGCCTTCCCTGCCCCTTGAGGTCTATCTCACTCTCTCTTGTTTAGGATTGTCTCTAACTTGTGGTTTCTGGCTTGAGTTGAGTCTCTCTTGCATCTCTTTTCCCTGGTCCCCCTTTCTATCTGGCCCCGTGGAAGCCTGAATACTCTTATGATAGTGGCAAGTATCTCAGAAGAATGTTGAGATATGAATTGCACCCCAAGTGTGTGAGGCATAAAAAAAGTGGAGACCAGTATTACTTAAATTATAAGATATCAAACTGGTCAATAACAACACAAAGATGGGAGAAGAAATATTTCCAAATGCTTGTTAAAATGGGAATTTACTGTTAACTGTATGATAGCAAAGAACATGCTTTTTTGATAAATCATGTTAGGAATTTGAAATGATTCTAAAGGGCCAAATATTCTGGCTTCTCCACCAAGAAAAATGAAAGAAAAGGGGAAAAACATGGGATCATTATCATAAACAATGAAAAATGCAATGAAAAAATGCATTATGAACTAAATATAAAGTATAATTATCTTGACAATTAACTATAGAAACAGAATAAAAACCCAGCTTCAGAAAAACAATGATCTTTCTGAATATGGAAAAGTGAGCTGTGTAGAATGTCAGCCCACTACCAAATCTCTAAGGGTAAAAGAAAAATAAATTGGCTCCCAAATCCAGGAGGAAATTCAAGATGTGGGAGAAGCATTCATACTACAAAGCACACTGCATAATTCAGGACAGTAATGACAGCAGTAGACTTAAAATGGCCTAAAAAAGTGGACAATAATTCAAAAATATCATCAAGATCAAAATAAATTTGGGAAAAGTGCCAATTTAAGAGTTTAAAATAAACAAAATTTTTCTGAACTCAAAACCATTCTAAGGAGAATTGAATTCTTTCCTTGGGGAAAGCATCAGAAATATACTTCATAAAGGGCCTGATTCTCACCGCAGCAGGGGAAGCAGCTTCTCTGGTTAAATCCACCCTGGGCTGTTTCTGCTGAGGGAGGAGAGTCATTCCCCAATCCCACACACAGCAGAACACTTCTGCTTGGCTCCTGCTCTGACACACAGTGGGACATCTCTACGCTGATGACACCCAAATCTACATCTCTGCCCCTGCTCTCTCTCCCTCCCTCCAGGCTCGCATCTTCTGTTGCCTTCAGGACATCTCCATCTGGATGTCTGCCCGCCACCTAAAACTCAACATGTCCAAGACTGAACTCCTTGTCTTCCCTCCCAAACCCTGCCCTCTCCCTGACTTTCCCATCTCCGTTGATGGCACTACCATCTTTTCCGTCTCACAAGCCCGCAACCTTAGAGTCATCCTCGACTCCGCTCTCTCATTCACCCCTCACATCCAAGCCATCACCAAAACCTGCCGGTCTCAGCTCCACAACATTGCCTAGCTCTGCCCTTTCCTCTCCATCCAAACCGCTACCCTGCTCGTTCAAGCTCTCATCCTATCCTGTCTGGACTACTGTATCAGCCTCCTCTCCAATCTCCCATCCTCGTGTCTCTCCCCACTTCAATCCATACTTCATGCCACTGCCCAGATTGTCTTTGTCCAGAAACGCCCTGGGCATGTTACTCCCCTCCTCAAAAATCTCCAGTGGCTACCAATCAACCTACGCATCAGGCAGAAACTCCTCACCCTCGGCTTCAAGGCTCTCCATCACCTCGACCCCTCCTACCTCACCTCCCTTCTCTCCTTCTACAGCCCAGCCTGCACCCTCCATTCCTCTGCCGCTAATCTCCTCACCTTGCCTCGTTCTCTCCTGTCCCACCGTCGACCCCCGGCCACATCATCCCCCTGGCTTGGAATGCCCTCCTTCCTCACATCTGCCAAGCTAGCTCTCTTCCTCCCTTCAAGGCCCTACTGAGAGCTCACCTCCTCCAGGAGGCCTTCCCAGACTGAGCCCCCTCCTTCCTCTCCCCCTCCTCCCCCTCTTCACCCCCCCGCCTTACCTCCTTCCCTTCCCCACAGCACCTGTGTATATGTATATATGTTTGTACGTATTTATTACTCAATTTATTTATTCATTTTACTTGTATGTATTTATTCTACTTATTTTATTTTGTTAATATGCTTTGTTTTGTTCTCTGTCTCCCCCTTCTAGACTGTGAGCCCACTGTTGGGTAGGGACCATCTCTATGTTGCCAACTTGTACTTCCCAAGCGCTTAGTACAGTGCTCTGCACACAGTAAGCACTCAATAATATGATTGAATGAATGAATGACACTGGGCCAAGAGCTGCCTACAAGATGCATTTCTCTTACATGCACAGGTCCTTCTGCCAGAGACTCTGATTGCTGCCCCCACTTTCCACTTAAAACAACAAAGGGAAGGTACATAACAGTGTCTTGTGGGCTGGCAGAATTAGAGGAAGATCCAGTATTGGCCTAAGGTTTTCTCTGCTCCATCCCTGGAAGGCAGGTTTCGCTCCTGCCCTCTTGGGTGTCCAGGAATATGTAGAGTTCAAAGTATTCTCACCTCTTCTTTATGGTATTTGTTAAGCATTTGCTATGTGCCAGGCACTACACCAAACGTTAGGGTAGATACCTTGCCTCCTCCTACCTCCTATCCTCACTTCTCTCCTTCTACTACTCAGCCTGCACACTTCGCTCCTCTAGTGCTAACCTTCTCACTGTGCCTCCATCTTGTCTGTCTCACCACCAACCCCTAGCCCAAGTACTGTCTCTGTCCTAGCATGCTCTCCCTTCTCTAATCTGGCAGGCAATTATTCTCCCCTCCTTCAAAGCCTTACTAAAGGCACATCTCCTTCAAGAGGGCTTTCCAGACTAAGCCCCATTTTTCCTTGTCTCCCACTCCCTTCTGTGTCACCCTGACTTGTCCCTTTGCTTTCCACCCTCCCAGCCCCACTACATAAGTGTTGTTCCTGTGATAAGGCCAAGGAAAATCTCTCTACCCTTCTCTGTTTATATCTGCCTCTCCTTTGCTGTACAGTGCCCTCCCTACCTCTTGAGGTCTATTTCACTCTCTCTTGTTTAGGATTGTCTCTGACTTGTGGTTTCTGGCTTGAGTTGAGTCTCACTTATGTACATATCTGTAATTTTACGTATTGGTACTTACGTCAGTCTCCCCTCCCCTAGACCGTAAGCTCATTGTGGGCAGGGAATATCACTGTTTATTGTTGTTTTGTACTTTCCCAAGTGCTTAGTACAGTGCTCTGCATGCAGTAAGCACTCAATAAATATAATTGAATGAATGATTGAATGAATTCAGGCTAATCAGATTGGTCACAGTCCACGTGGGGCTCATAGTCTTAATTTCCCATTTTACAGATGAAGTAGCTGAGGCACAGAGAAGTTAAGTGACTTGCCCAAGATCAAACATCAGACAAGTGGTGGTGCTGAGATTAGAACCCAGGTCCTCTGACTCCCAGGCTCATACTCTTTCCACTGATTACAATAATATTGGTATTTGTTAAGTGCTTACTATGTGTTGGGAACTGTACTAAGCACTGAGGTGGTACAAGCAAATTAGGTTGGACACAGTTACTGTTCCACGTGGGACACAGTCTCAATCCCCATTTTACAGATTAGGTAACTGAGGCCCAGGGAAGGGAAGTGACTTGCTTAATGTCACTCAGCATAAAAGTGGCAGAGGCAGGATTAGAACCCATGACCTTCTGACTCCCAGACCTGAGATCTATCCACTACACCATGCTGCTTCTCACTATGTAACACTGCTTCCATATAAATGCCATTCAGTACAGTTCGCTCCAGGAGGCAAACATCCAGGAGGATACTTAGTTCGGCTTGATTTCTAAAATACCTTTACTGCTGATGAAATTTTTCCTAATGAGTGCTGGAAGCAGCATAGTATAGTGAATTGAGCTCGGGCCTGGGAGTCAGAAGGTCATGGGTTCTAATCCTGGCTCGTCCACTTCTCTGCTGTTTGACCTTGGGTACTTCACTTCCCTTCTTTGGTGCTGTTACCTCATCTGTAAAATAGTGATTAAGACTGTGAGCCCCAGGTGGGACAGGGATTGTATCCAACCTGATTTGCTTGTATCTACCCCAGCACTTAGTATAGTGCCTCACCCATAGTAAGTGCTTAACAAATGCCATTATTATTATTATTCTGGAGCTACCGTCTCAGTGGCCTCCCTGCCTCTAGTCTCACCTCTCCCCAGTCCATCTTCTACTCTACTGTTTGAATCATTTCTCTCCCTCTAGACTGTAAGATTGATGTGGGCAGGGATTGTGTCTACCACCTCTGTTGTATTCTCTCAAATTCTTAGTATAGTGCTCTTCACACAGTAGGCACTCAATACATATAATTGATGTTGATAATGATAATTTTTCCTGAAATGACTTTCTTCACACATCTCCCCCAAAATCCTCCAATAAGTCACATCAATCTCCAGGGAAGGAGGAAAGGAAGAGGAAAAAAAGATAGAAGTGAAGGAAAGAAAGGGAGGGAGGATTGGGAGCGAAGGGAAATAAGAGAGTGAAGAGAGGAAAAGGAAGAAAATGAGGGAAAGAAAGTAAGGAAAAAAAGGAGAAGCAGTATGGCTTAGTTGAAAGAGCATGAGCCTGGGAGTCAGAAGAGCTGTGTTCTAATCTCAGCTCCACCATTTACCCACTGTGCAATCTTGGGCAAGGCATTCAGTTTCTCTGTGCCTCAGTTTCCTTATTTGTAAAGTGAGAATTCAATACCTCTTCTCCCTCCTACAAAGACTATGCGCCCCATGTACAACAGCAATATGTCCAACATGATTGTTTTGTATCTTCACACAGAGTAAGCTTTTAAAAAATACCAAAATTATTATTTTTATCATTAGAGGGAAAATAGGAGTGGGAAAAAGATGAGAGGAGAGTTGACCTTCGTTTTTTAAGATGACACAAATGGCAGAGAGTGAGATCCTATTCATGCATGAGAGTGGCTGAAAAGATGATACATTGTTTGTAAGTAAAGAAAAAACCTTCATGAATTTGTCCTCACATCTGGCTCACTCTGTTCTCTTAGTCTGACCTTTGGTATCTCAGGAAAAATAATCCCTCTCCTAGTGTCTGCCTGTCAGGCTAGCCAATCTGCTGTAGTGGACTCCTAGTGGGAGATAGTGTTAGTTATCAGCATTTTGTGGTATACCCACTTATAAATTGCATTTAGCTTTCCAATATCACATGATCTGATGAAATCTCTTTAAAGATCAGTGTCCCACATATTGGTTCTAATGTCTTAACTGTTTAAGAATTTAATCTCAGGTCTGGATCAGTGATTTTTGGTCACAGCCTTGGCCCCAGAAGTGAATGCCAGAAGACATATATTCTACCTTGTGCAGGAGAGACAGCTCATGCACTTTCTCCTTCCTCAACATGCTTTGCACATTTATTTACTTCCACAATTGAAAGACATATTGGAAGCTCAAAGTAAGACAGTTTTTTCCTGCAAAATAGTTGCTAAATTCCTAAGTGGAGATCAGAATGCATTGTGGGTTCTATGCATTGGAATAAGAGTGTGTGGCTACGTAATGGATCTCATTCACAAAAAAAAAATCACTGGATGGAGGCCCCAACAGCTTTGTTAGAATGACACAGTAGTTATATCTCTTTGGTTAGTGTAATATGACCGAGAATATGCCAACAACCTTTCCCCTAATTATCAAATGACTTTCTCCATCTATGGTTCAACTGTGTGCCTTGGTGCTGAGTTTTCAACTTTAAGAACCTTGACTGGGTAGTGAACAGGTATTATGGGAAAATCTCTATTCTTGCCTTGTATGTCATAATCTCTTCTTCTGTGCTTAGAGGAATTCAGTTAGTAGGTCTTCTAAGCTGTCACCTTTCACAAGCAGTAAGAGGCATTTAAAAAATTAACCCTTAATTGAATATCTATTCCTAACATCCTCCAGAAGGGGAAAATAACTCATCCGGGTGGGCAAAATATCCATCAATATGTGTCAGAGTGGACTCCCTAGCCACAGATGATGTTGCAAGTGTTAGCCATACTTAAGTTCAGACAATGAAACTACAGCCAGCAAATCATCTGTGATCCTTGACAGGGCGAGTGATGAGGAGAGATGGAACAAACAGCAAGATGGCCAAAGTGCAGGAGGAGTGGAGGGAAATTTTATTACCTTATAGGCAATTAACCATTCAAAACTGAATTTGCTTAAGAATCAAATGTTAGTCTGTGTGTCTTCTGGGAATACAATGAAAATGAGAGAAAGACTGACAATTAAATCCTGAGTAGGAGTGGAAAATCCATTTCACACTGTGATTCTTTTTCATTTCTCCTAGTATTTCATTTGTTTATCTCCTGGATTTTCCCATCTGGGATCTTGTTATTTTTCAAGCTCCCTCTAGACTGTAAGCTCGCTCTTGGTAGGAAACATGTCTCCCATCTCTGGTGTATTGTACTCTCCTAAGCCCTCAGTACAGTGCTTTCACACAGTAAGTGTTCAATAAATACCACTGATTGATTGACGGATTCCTCTTCTTCATTTAGGGATACATGACAGTATTTCTGGTGTCACCAGCCAGTCTACAGGTATCCCTGCTATTGGTTATTAAAACTTTGATTTTAAGGACTTTAAAACTCCAATCATAACAGGGAGCTAAAAGATGAAACGTGCTATTTTCCTCCACAACCCATAAGTTGGTTTCCTCTGGGGAAACAACCAGACATAATTGGGACTAAGCCAGCAATTAGACTTAGCTAAAGTGCTCTTTTGGCTCCTTGACTTTTTCTACCTATTTTTGACCTTCTTAACCTTTCTTTTATCTCTTTGAGAATGATTAGAAATTACGTGAATCCAGATATAAGCCCGTTGTTGGGTAGGGACTGTCTCTGTTGCCAAATTGCACTGAAAATGCCACCTGACTTTCAAACGCCTAAAGGTTATCAGTGGCTTTATAACCGAGGCCAAAGTGATGTATTCTGTTTATCTCCTCCTCCTCCTCGACCTTCAGCCGCCTTTGACACTGTGGTCCACTCCTGTCTTCTTGAAATACTAACAAACTTTGGTTTTACTAGCAGGTATTAACTCGGCTCTCTTCCTACTTCTCTGATTGCTACTTGGTTTTTTTGCTGCCTCCTCCTCCTCCTGGCAGCCCCTAACTGTAGGTGCCCTGCAAGACTCTGTCCTGTTTTCTCTACTCTTCTGTTTACAGTCCTGTTTACACTCTCTCTGGGGAGACCAACCCCTCCCATGGCTTCAACTACCATCTCTATGTGGATGATTCCCAAATCTACCTATCTAGACCCAACTACTCATCTAATTTATAGTCCTGCATTTCCTCTTGCCTCCAGGACATATCCACTTGAATGTCCTGCCAGTACCAAAACTGAGTGACTCATTTTCCACACTAAGCACTTTTCTCCCATTGTTCCCATCTCTGTTGATGACAATCTGTCCAGTCTAGAAGACTAACTCCCGTTTCAGGCTTGGCTCTCCATCCTTCAACTCTCACATTAAAGCTACCGCTAAATCCCGCCATTTCTTACCACACATTTCCCACATCTGACTATTCCTCTCCAACCCAGATTGTTACTGCCTTGGTCCAATCTTGTGGTTTATTTTTCTTAAAAAGTTAAGTTTGTGTCTTTTCACTTCTCAAGAACTTCCAGTGGTTGCCCATCCACCTCCGTATCATACAGAAACTCATTAGCATTGGCTTTAGAGTATTCGATCAGCTCGCCCCCTGCTGCCTTACCTTACTGATTTCCTTCTACAACCCAGCCTGCACACTTTGCTCCTCAAATGCCAACCTGCTCTCTGTACCTTGATTTCATGTAACTTGCCACTATCCCCTTGCCTATGTTCTCCCTGTGGCCTGGACCTCCCTCCCACTTCTTATACAATAGACCATCACTCTCCCCACCTTCAAAGCCTTATTTAGGTCATGTGTCCTCCAAGAGCCCTTCCCCAATTGAGCCTTCATTTCCCCCTACTCCATCTCCCTTCTATGTTGCCTATGCACTTAGATTTGTACCCTTTAGGTAATTGAGATTCATCCCACCATCTCTCCCCCACCACTTCTGTACATATCCATTATTTATTTCAATGTCTGTCTCCAATTCTAGACTGCAAGCTCCTTATTGACAGGGATCACATCTACCAGCTCTGTTTTATTGTTCTCTCCCAAGTGCATAGTATGGTGCTCTGCACAAAGTGCTCACTAAATGCCAATGACTGATTGACTGATGTTATATCTTGACCAGACTATTGTATCAGCCTCCTCTCTGGTATCCCTGCTTTCAAGCATCTTTCTCCTCCGATCTATACAATAACTGCCACACAAACCATTTCTTGAAGCATCAATCCTCTTTGATTTATCCCATGAAGTAGCGTGGCTCAGTGGAAAGAGCACGGGCTTGGGAGTCAGAGGTCATGGGTTCAAATTCCGACTCCACCAATTGCTAGCTGTGTGACTTTGGGCAAGTCACTTAACTTCTCTGTGCCTCAGTTACCTCATCTGTAAAATGGGGATTAAGAACATGAGCCCTACCTGGGACAACCTGATCACCTTGTATCCTCCCCAATGCTTAGAACAGTGCTTTGCACATAGTAAGCGCTTAACAAATGCCATTGTTATTATTATTCCCCATTTCCCTCTACATCATAATACATTCTTACAATTGACTTAAGGCTCTCCACTAACTCTCACTCGACCACTATTTTTCAGCTCATATTCCTCATTGCTCACAAGCCAAGCTTCTAGAACTACTTTGATCTCAAATCGCCCCTCTCGTCATCTAGGTCACTCTATTTCTCAAACCTGAAATTCCCTTCTTTCATCCATAATCCAACCTTTGAAAGCTCTCCTGACCTTTAAAGCCCTCAAACTCCCACCTCCTCCAACAAGCCTTCCCTGATTGACTCCTAAAATCCCTCACATTGACCCATCAGCCATTATTTGCACTTAGACATTTTTATATATCCTCACTAGCATTTATTACCACAAATGAGGTCATCAAAATAAATGAAGTGATTTTACACTGTCATATACATATGTATATATACATACCTGTATGAATACAGTCATTTTATACGAGAAGCAGAGAGCACAGGCTTTGGAGTGTTGGCTCCACCAATTGTCAGCTGTGTGACTTTGGGCAAGTCACTTAAATTCTCTGTGCCTCAGTTACCTAATCTGTAAAATGGGGATTAAGCCTGTGAGCCCCACGTGGGACAACCTGATCACCTTGTATCCCCCCAGTGCTTAGAACAGTGCTTTGCACATAGTAAGTGCTTAACAAATACCGTTATTATTATTATTTATAAATGAGGTAATCAGAATAAATTTACTATGCAATACCATTGACTGTACAGTCAGTTTATTTATTCTGACTACCTCATTTGTAAATATTTTTATGTCTCCCTCCTTAGAGTGTAAGCTCCTTGCAGGGAGGGAATGTGTCTGATGCTTCTGGGAAGGAATATGGCCTAGTGTACGGGATGTGGATCTGGAAATCAGAGGACCTGGGTTCTGATCTGGCTCTGCCACTTGCTTGCTGTTTGACTTGGGACAAGTCACTTAACTTTTCTTTGCCTCAGTTTCTCATCTGCAAATTGGAGATTCAGTACCTGTTTTCCCTCCTCCTTAGACTGGGAGCCCCATCTAAAACTCTTTTATGTACTCCAGTACTTAGTACAGTGCTAGGCACAATGAAAGCACTTAACCACTACCATATTTATTATTCTGTTTACTTTGTGAAGTACTTACTACAGTGCAATGCACCTAGTGGATGCTCAATAAATACCTTTATTCCTCCTCCATTTCCTTCCCCTCTTCTTCCTCTTCCTAATTCTAGGCAGAAAGTTTGTCTCACCTTAGCAGTACTAACACCCCACCAATTCAAGCAAAGACATTCTAGTATGTAGGAATCCTTTCTCTGAGCTCCCTTCAAACACAATCTGGCAGCAGAGTCTAGGAATCAGGGGACCTAGTCATATTCCCAACTTACCTCTTACCTGCAGGTCACAACTTCTCCATGCCACAGTTTCTTCATCTGAAAATGGAGACAAAAATACCTTTTTTCCCTCCTTCCCTCTTATACCCAGTGTGGAACTAGGTCTGTGTCCAATCTGATCATCTTGTGTTAACCCCAAAATTTAGTTGGATGACTGGACAATAGTAAGCACTGGATGAATAACATCAGTATTATTGTTCTTACAATCTGTTTCAAAGGAGAAATCTGAGAGCCTATTCAACTCAAAATGGCTTCTCTCTTTCAGAGTTTCCCACTCCTCTGATTGGTAAGGCAAGCCAGAAAAGGAGGCTTTGGGGTGGTTCTGGGAAAGAAAATCTCCAGGAGAATCTACTGTTCTGTGGCTAAAGTGTTTCTCCTTCAGGGATTTGCCTGAACAAGGCAGCAGCTGAGAATCCAGGGTGGTCCTGAGGAAAAAAGAAGCCTTTGCAGGCTGCTGAGGAAAATTATGCAACACTGGGTGGACTTCACATTGTACTAGGACTGATATGCTGACCAAACATATTTCTTACTGACAGGCTACCTCGGAATCCTTATCCCATTTGAATAAGTCCATTGTGTTCTTTGACTCCATTACAGAATCCCTATCCCACTGCATGACTAGTGGTTCAAAATTAAGGAAACATAGCTTAACAGAAAGGCCATTACAAGATAGATGTCTTTGCTGAATTACCATCAGTTTTTCTAGATTCTCCCTCTAGACTGTAAACTTGTGGGCAGGGAACTTGTCTACCAACTCTTTTATATTGCACTCTCCCAAGCACTTAGTACAGTGTTCTTTACATAGCAAGTGCTCAATAAATTCATTCATTCATTCAATCGTATTTATTGAGCACTTACTGTGTGCAGAGCACTGTACTAAGCACTTGGGAATAAATCCAACTGATTGATTGATTCTATGGTGAAACTAGAGAGAGAGAGAGAGAGAGAGAGAGAGAGAGAGAGATTCTAGCATCTTCCCCAGTAGAGTGTATGCTCTGCACAGCACTTTGTACAAAGTAAGCACTCAATAAATATTGAGCACAGTGACAATGACTCACAACACTATCCTAGGGAATCAATAAATGGTATTTACTGATTGCTTACTGTGCACAGAGCACTTTACTAACTACTTGGGAGTGTACAATATAATAGAGTTGGTAAACATAACCTGTATTCTCAAGGAGATTGCAACCTAGTGGGAGAGAAAGACATTAAAAAAAAGGAAGTTAACAAATACCATTAATGAAGGCCAAAGCACACATACATCCTGACACTTCAGTCTACTCAACCTGTCCAAAAGGGATTCTGTGAGGCAGGATTCCTCTTCTGTAGGTGGAGATTCCTGCCTCCATGAACATAGCCTATGGTTAGAACCCTCCTGGCAAGAGCCTTGACTACCCTAGTTATATTTCAAATGGTTCCAGTATATTCCAGTTGGCATCAAGTGTGGTAAACTAAGCTGCCAAATCTGAGAATGAAACCAAAGCAGTTCAAGACTGTCAGTGACTGGTGCGGCTGTCTGTATGTACATCTGGAGTTAATTTATTCATTATTACAATCATATTTATTGACTTACTTTGAGTCACACACTGTATTAAGCACTTGGGAGAGCACGGTATAACAACAGACAAATTCCCTGCCCACAACGAAATCACAGTATAGATGGGGATACAGATATTAATAGGCATAAATATATAATAATAATAATAATAATATATAGATATATACATATGTGCTGTGGGGATGGGAGGGAGGATGAATGCAGGAAACAAATCAGGAGAAGCAGCATGGTGTAGTGCATAAAGCAGGGGCCTGGGAATCAGAAGGTCATGGGTTCTAATCCCTGCTCCACCACTTGTCTGCTCTGTGATCCTGGGCAACTCACTTCACTTCTTTGTGCCCTAGTTACCTCATCTGGAAAATGGGGATTAAAACTATAAGACCCAGATGGGACCCTATTTGCTTGTATTAACATCAGTGCATAGTACAGTGCCTGGCACGTAGTAAGCACTTAACAAATACAATAATAACAATGATAATTAATAATAATATTAATAATAATAACCACATTCTGCTGAATCCAGCTGCAAAATCTGAGAACAGGTGCATGAACTGCAACCTTCACTTCAGAATCTCTTCTTGACAAACATGGACATTTTGAGAATGTTAGCATCTAGATTTACAGCGCAAGAGGCTTCTGATAACCCTATCTTAAAAGCTTGGAACCAATTTTCTCATAGGTGTAACTTTATAATTAGAGAATTGTTTTCTGAACCATGTTTGGATATTATAATTATTTTGATTATTTATTAAGTGTTTACCTATGCCAAGAATTTTGTTAAGTGCTGGGTTAGATATAAAATAATCATATCAAATCCAATCTCCATTTCCACTCAGGGTCATCAATCAGAGTTTCATATATATATATAACTGCCTCTCTCTTCATAGCTCTTAGACCACACTCTTTCCATCTTCAAAACAATATTCAAATCATAACTCCTCCAAGAGGTCTTACCTGAATAACCTCACATTTCCCCATCCTATTTGCCCTCCCTTCTATATATCTATAGATATATAGATACATATAGAGAGAGAATCTTATTTTTTTCTCCATTTTATAGGTAGGAAAACTAAAGCACAGTGATATATTAAGGACTTGTCCAAGGTCACACATCAGATCAACCTGAGGAAGGGTCTTACTTAGCAATGAGTTTAAAATAAAGCACTCAAAAATAGTATAGGAATCGTTGTTCCATGCCCTTTCCACTAGACCATCCTCGATACCCTATGTTTAACCAATATTATCCAGAACTGAGTGGTCATTCAATTATAACTGAGTAATGTATCCACATTACTGTATTTGTAGGAGTCAGAGAGGTCCCATGGTAGGTTCGCTACTGCTTACTTTCTCAGAAGTTAAATGGAAGGGTTGGCCATCTCTGGAGACTCCATGTGGTGATCAGGTAAATGTCCCCACAACAGAAGCCCCTCTAGCCTCTCCCATCTTCCCTCACCCTCATTAAACCTCCCCTCACCTTTCCCCTCCTCATTATATTTTAAAATTGTTACCCTCATTCTCTTTGACCCAACATCCCCACAGCTACTGTTGTAAAGTCAAAACAGATGTGTTGTGAAGTGGAATCAGGTATAATAATAATGCTGGTATTTGTTAAGTGCTTACTATGTGTCAAGCACTGTTTTAAGCCCTGGGGTAGATACAAGGTAATCAGGTTGTCCCATGTGGGGTTCACAGTTTTAATCCCCACTTTACAGATGAGGTAACTGAGGCACAGAGAAGCTAAGTGACTTGCCCTAAGTCACACAGCTGACAAGTAGCGGAACTGGGATTAGAACCCATGACCTCTGACTCCCAAGCCCATGTTCTTTCCACTAAGCTACGCTGTTAATTACAAATGTTGTGTCACTTTATCACTAAGAGGCTTACATTGAAGACTGTATTTAAAATAGTTGGAAGTGGAGAAAAGTTTGCGGTTACAAAACTTTGGCAAGGTCCTGCAGTACTTCTTATCATTATTATTGTAATGATTATTTTTGCTGATATTTTTGAGCACCTACTTTATAACAATAATGGTGGTATTTGCTAAGCACATACTACGCACCAGACACTGTACTAAGTGCTGGGATTGATTCAAGCAAACTGGGTTGGACATAGTCCCTGTTCCACATGAGACTCATAGTCTTAATTTACATGTGACAGATGAAATAACTGAGGCACAGAGAAGTTAAGTGACTTGTCCAAGGTCACACAGCAGACAAGTGGCAGAGCTAGGATTAGAACCCAGGTCTTTGGTTGAGAAGCAGCTTGGCCTAGTGGAAAGAGCCTGAGAGTCAGAGGTCCCAGGTTCTAAACTTAGCTCTGCCACTTGACTGCTGTGTGACCTTGGGCAAGTCACTTAACTTGTCTGTGCCTCGGTTCACTCATCTGCAGAATTTGGCTTCAGTACCTGTTCTGGTATGTCCCCAGATAGCTCAGAGGAAAGACTCCTTCTAAATAAGCTTTTCCAAAACAGATTCCAAGGATATGAAGGGAAAGGAATTTCATTTATTCTACTGCTAAAATGCCAGTGAAGATCAGTCTATCCTAGAGCAGGAGGTCAGGAAGAAATGAATCTATGTTCTGCTTTTTATTCCATCTGGATGGAGTGGAATAGAAAGTGCTCTGGTGACTTAAATCACTTTACTGATTTTTGGGCAACTGCTTAAAGGCCATTAGAAACAGCATAGCTGTTCTTAAATCAAACAGAGAGCAGCCCAAGCACTGAGACATTTCCAGGAAGCATATGTGAAAGTGTGTGCTAGAGGGAAATGAATTGCAGTGGATGTATATCGTTTAATGCAATGTCCCATGTTTCAGCTAGGGAAGGGTCTTAGTGTTGAATATCACAAAAATAAATCCAAAAAGAAAAAAAAGTAAGGGAATTAGAGATTCATGTCGACCTAGAAGACACAGCCACATCTGTGCTGCATATGCTTGAACAAAACGTTTGGAGGGAGAAAGCTCCAGAGTATTTAAAGGGGGGTCTGTCTGTCTGTCTGTCTGTCTGTCTGTCTCTCTCTCTCTCCCTCCCTCTCTCCCTCTCTCTCTCTCTCCCCTAAAACCCTAACCAAAACTGAACGTTGGTATGAACAATGGATAAATACTGGAAGCTTGGTAATACAGAGCATGTTTAGTGGAAGCCGTATGGCATAGTGAAGAGCACACGAACCTGGGAGTCAGAGGACCTGAGTTCTAAGTGTGGCTTTGACACTTGCTTGCTGTGTGACCATGTTAGAGAAGCTGCGTAGCTTAGTGGAAAGAGCATGGGCTTTGGAATCAGAGGTCATGTGTTTGAAACCCGGCTCTGCCACTTGTCAGCTGTGTGACTTTGGGCAAGTCACTTAACTTCACTTTGCCTCAGTTCCCTCATTTGCATAATGGGGACTAAGACTGTGAGCCCCTTGTGGGACAACCTGATAACCTTATATCTACCACAGTGCTTAGAACAGTCCTTTGCATATAGTAAGCACTTAACAAATACCATTATTATTATTATTAAGGGAAAGTCAACTTAACTTCTCTGTGCCTCAGTTCCTGGTCTGTAAAATGGAGATTCAGTACTTTTTCTCCCTACCCCTTATTCATTCATTCATTCAATCATATATATTGAGCGCTTACTATGTGCAGAGCACTGTACTAAGCACTTGGAAAGTACAATTTGGCAACAGACAGAGACAATCCCTGTCCAACAGTGGGCTTGCAGACTAGAAGGGGGAGACAGACAACAAAACAAAACAAGTAGACAGGCATTAATAGCATCAACAATAGATAAATAGAATTAAAGATATATATATACACATCATTAATAAAATAAATGGAATGATAAATATGTACAAATATACACAAGTGCTGTGGGACAGGGAAGGGGGTAGAGTAGAGGGGGGGAGTAGGGCCAATGGGGAGGGAAGGAGGAGCAGAGGAAAAGTGGGGCTCAGTCTGGGAAGGCCTCCTGGAGGAGGTGAGCTCTCAGTAGGGCTTTGAATAGGGGAAGAGAGCTAGTTTGGTGGATGTGAGGAGGGAGGGCATGCCAGGCCAGAGGTAGGACGTGGGCCAGGGGTCAATGGCGGGACAAGCGAGAACGAGGCACAGTGAGAACGTTAGTGGCAGAAGAGTGGACTGTGCAGGCTGGGCTGTAGAAGGAGAGAGGGGAGGTGAGGTAGGAGGGAACAAGGTGATATAGAGCTTTGAAGTCAGTAGTGAGGAGTTTTTGCTTCATGTAAAGGTTGATAGGCAACCATTGGAGATTTTTGAGGACTGTGAGCCCAATGTGGGACAGGGACTGTGCCCAACCTGATTACCTTGTATCTACCCCAGCACTTAGTATAGTGCTTGGCACATTATAAGCACTTAGATTAGAATCCAGGTCCTTATCTTGGCTCTGCCATGTCTGATGTGTGACCTTGGGCAACTTTACTTAACAACTTAACTTCTTGGGCCTCAGTTACCTCATCTGTAAAAGGGGGATTAAGAGTTTGAATGATGACGGCATTTGTTAAGCGCTTACATGTGTCAAGCACTGTTCTAAGCTCTGGACCCATTTGGGAGTCAGAGAATGTGGATTCTAATCATGGCTCAGCCACTTGTCTTCTGTGTGGCCTTGGGAAAGTCACTTCACTTCTCTGTGCCTCAGTTACCTCATCTGTAAAATGGGGATTAAAACTGTGCGCCCCATGTGGGGCAACCTGATTTCCCTGCATCTATCCCAGTGCTTAGAATAGTGCTCGGCACATAGTAAGTGCTTAACAAATACCATCATCATCATGTGGGACAAGGAATGTGTCCAACCTGCTTAACTTGTATCTACCCCAGCACTTAGAACAATACTTGTTACATAGTAAGCACTTAACAAATACCATACCACAATCGTTAACAAATACCACAATTTTTATTATTATTATAGCACCTTGTTCATATCAGATAAAACAAAGGACGTGACCTAGTGGGTTTAAATAGAGTCACATGCTACTTTGGCTTGTATTGTGTTATGGCTTTGCCTCCTATGCCTGGAGCCAGAGTCATCTTGTTTGGTGTGCTTAATGCAAAAAGCCTGTGTTTGGAGGTCTTGGGGCCCAAATGCCAGTCCCATCTCCGCCATTGGCCTGTTGAGTTACCTTCAGCAAGTCACTTACCTACTTTATAATGATAATAATTATAGTATTTGGTAAGTGCTCACTACCTGCCAAGCACTGTTCTAAGTGCTGGGATAGATACAAAATAATCAGGTTGGATACAGTCGCTGTCCCAAATGGAGCTCAGTCTTAATTCCCATTTCACAGATAACGTCACTGAGGCACAGAGAAGTTAAGTGATTTGCCCAAGGTCACACAGCTGATAACTGACAAAGGTGGGATTAGAAGCCACGTCCCATCACTCCCAAGCCCATGCCCTTGACACTAGGCCATGCTGCTATTCTATGCTTCAGGTTCCTCATCTGTAAATGAATACTTACTTCTCCTTAACTCACAGGAATAATGAAAAGAGGAGCTGAAATAATTGATGTGCCAATACTTCGGAAATGTGCTTTACAAATTCAGGTCATTATTTTTAGATGCTTTCATTTTTATTTCTACAAATAGCATGTAGGGTTAGTAGTATGGAGTTATGTATTTTGTCAAAATGGTTGATAAGTGGTCAGTGGAGTGTTTTGATTATGTGATAAATATAATGGCTATCCTTTAAGTTCTAACGACCAATCAATCAATTATATTCATTGAGCACTTACTGTGTGCACAGCATTGTACTAAGTGCTTGGGAGAGTAGAATAAAACAGACTTGATAGACATGCTTCCTGCCCACAAGGAGCTCACAGTCTAGAGAGGGGCTTACAGTGCCCTTTCCTCTCCAACCACTCTTTCCTCTCCATCCAAACTGCTACTACATTAATACAATCTCTTATCCTCTCCCGCCTTGATTACTGTATCACCCTCCTTGCTGACCTCCCTGCCTCCTGTCTCTCACTACTTCAATCCATACTCCATTCTGCTGCCTGAGTCATTTTCCTTCAAAAACATTCAGAACATCTTTCCCCACTCCTCAAAAAACTCCAGTGGTTGCCCATCCAGCTCCACATCAAACAAACACTCCTGACATTAGCTTTAAATCACTGTCACCTTCCCCACTCCTACCTAACCTTGCTACTCTCCTATAATGCGAACCTCTCACTGTACCTTGATCTCATCTACCTCATCACTGACCCCTAGCCCATGACCTCCTTCTGGCCTGGAACATTCCCCCTCCTCAAATCTGACAAACACTTATTCTCCACCTGTTCAAAGCCTTATTGAAGATACATCTCTTCCAAGAGGTCTTCCCTAAGCCCCCCTTTTCTCTTCTCCCACTCTCTTCTGTGTCACCCTGACTCACTCCCTTTATTCCTCCTCTCTCCCAGCTCCACAGCATTTATGTACTTATCTGTAATTTATTTATATTAATGTCCTGCTCCCCTCTAGACTGTAAGCACGTTGTGGGTGGAGAACGTGTCTGTCTATTGTTATATTGCACTCTCCCACGTGATTGGGAAGCAGCATGGTTTAATGGATAGAGGATGGGCCTCAGAGTCAGAAGTCATGGGTTGTAATCCCAGATCTGCCACTTATCTGCTGTGTGACCTTGGGCAAGTCACTTCACTTCTCTGCTCCCCTGTTACCTCATCTATAAAATGAGGCTTGAGACTCTGAGCCCCATGTGGGACAGGGATTGTGCCAACCCAATTTGCTTGTATCCACCCTAGTACTTAGTACAGTGCCTGGCACATAGTAACCTCTTAAAAATACAATAATTATCATTATTATTAGTAGTAGTACAGTGCTCTGCACACAGTAAGTGCTCAATAAATACACTTGAATGAATTGCCCAGTGGAGGTGATCTCTCATCTCCTCTTGAAACCTCTGCTTTCTCCCTCCCCAGGAATTCCCTAAGTGTCCCCTCTGGAAACCCCTCCTTTTAACCCAATTTAATTTTCCACACATAGTTAATGCCTTACACACCCTTCCATATAGTTTCACCACACTCCATTTTTGCCCTCCTGCCAAGTCCTTTTAGAAAGTCACTTCCACCAGGAATTTTCTCATAGGCACAATTCCAGAAATTGGGTATTAGTTCCTGAACCAAGATCAGATTCCTTGTTTTTACCAAAACCACCCAGAATTGTATATTCTGTCAATTAAAGATTTTAAAAATGAACTTACATTCACATATTATATTGTCGGAGGTTCCACAATGGGGTTATCAACAAGATTACCAATAACATGATCCTGGAACGGAGTCACTTCACCTGTAGTATTGCACACAGCCGCACAACTTTGCTGCAAGGTATGTGGGGATGGATGATAACAGTCAGGGTGGAAATAAGGCAGAACGGTCCGGAAAGGGGCACCCATGACAGAATAAGTGCTGGTCTGCTCTTTCCAGCTTTAAAGAATTACTGCAGGCAGAGAACTGTGCCCTAGACATCTTCATTTAAAAAGATGTGCAAGCAATTGTAACCATTCCCCCAGACATTTCAGATGGTCAGTAAGTCTAAAGAAAATTGAGGAAATATTTCAGCCTGAACCAGGAAAGTCATAAACACCACAAAAAATGTATATCAGCAATATACAGATCCAAGCTCTGTGCCAGAACTCTGTTACCTAGTCAGCACACTGACCAATCACAAAATGAAGGACAAGGAAGTAGAATACCTAATCAAGCAGGCCAGCACATTCTTTAGGAAACTGTCATGTAGGGAGTAGAATAGTATGCTATCAGGCTCTAGACAAACTAACGGTCTATAATGTTGTCCAAACTTCTCAATGGCTGTGAGACCTGAGCCCTACAGAGGCACCCATCAATCAATCAATCACATTTATTGAGGACTTACTGTGGTATAGCACATCTGTCTCCTTGAGCCACTCCATCAGCTCCATACAGTGGCAATAGAAACTGGCAAGGCAAGATCCTGAACAATGGAGTTCTGGAACATGGTCAGTTTCCTGAGGTTAAAGCCAGGCTCACCTTCATACAGCTATGCTGGGTGGGACACATAAGGGAAATAAGCAACAAACAACTACTGTGTGATTAGTTGAAATGGGGAAACTGGAAGCAAGGAGGGCAGAGGAAGCATTTGAAGAACATGGTAAAGCAAAGCTTCAGACGTTGCTACATCTCAAGTGGAAACTGTAAAATTTTGCTGAGGCAGGAACAAGATCAGCTTTCAGGAAATTAGTGGCTCTTATTAAGCAAAATGTTTATAAGGAATGAGAGCCAAGAAGTCATAAGAGAAAACAGCACTAGGTGCTGCAAACATTGAGCATGACAACACAATCAGGGATGGCCTTTTGTAATGCCCAGTGTGGCTGGGTCGTTCCGGAACTAAGTCCCTGGGGTTGGTAAGGGAAATCTGTATCTCTGATTCTCAGATAATTTTTGTGTTGCATGCTGTTACTGAATCCATAGCCTATTAACATTGCACAGGGAAACCAGTCTATCAGTAAACTAAGATAGTAGTGAAATGTAAACATCTTCAACTGCATCCCTTCTGTAATACCAATGGCCTACCCTTGCAGAAAACGGGGGGAACACAGTGCAGTAAGCTAGGTCAAGGGTGTAACAAGTGAGAGTGCAGCTTGAAGTGACAGGTGATGTTCTGCATGGAAGTGGTAAATCATAGTTACACAAAACTGGATCTCGGGGAAACCAAATGATGGACAGAAAAATGAGAATGGACAGTCCAAAACACTGCTGGGAAGCCCAGCTTGGGGAAGGAAACCTGTATACCATCAGGTCCAGTATCTTTGCCCTTCTTCATGCCAATATTTGCAGTGGTGATTTGACTACATATCGGAGAAAATCAATCTTTTTTATCTATTGTATTTATTGAGCACTTACTATATGCAGAGCTCTGTATTAAGCAGTTGGGAGAATACAGTATGACAGAATTGGTAGACATGTTCCCTGCCCACAGTGAGTTTATATGTCTTTGTACATTGAAAGATGATTTATTCTCTGTAGACTGAATGGAACAGTGGATGTTGAGGAGATAATTGCAGTGTTGCTGCCAACTTTATAAGATCATGTCATTGTCTGTATATCATATGGTATGTGTCAAATGTCATCCCCTTTTAGATATTTTTATGTGTTACATTCTAATAATTAGAAAAAAATGTTTACCACAATTGGTGAGGGCATTCTTTTCCAAATATTTAGAAATTAAATCCACAATTCACTTTTTGCAAAACCCTCAGCCTCATTTTGCAGTGGTCCCGTAAATTTGCTAATGAATTTCTTTAACACACTTGGATCTCTAGCTTTCAACCTTAGGATCTCTATTTTTTAAGCTTCAAATGTGTACTGGTTTTCAAAGTATTCTTTTCTTTGATTGTTTTATCAATACCTTTTTTCATAATCACTCAAAAAATCATTCAAAATAGTTTCTATTGATTTCTAAAGGATCTTTCTAGAACCATCCTCTTTTTATAAATAGCCTTTCTTCTTTTCTGAGTGCATTTCCTCCTGAAATATTCACAAATGCCATTAACTCTCATTCTTGGGGCCTTAAATCTCACCTGCATATTTCTGTTCTAGTCTACTCCCTGCAGTTCATAACTATGTCATGTTTATTCAATAACTTTGACTATCTTTTTCCATTTCTAGCACAACCTTGATATTTCCCTCAGTCACCTATGTGCATTTATGTTGAATTCTTTTCACAAAAATAGGAATTCTCTTACCTGTTTTTTTTTTAGTTCACTAAAGCATCATTACAATCTACCCTTTCAAAATACTGAGATCCTGTTATTAATGTAAACATGCAGGGATTTCATCCAAACTGGGAAATGTCTATAGTATACACAGTTCTTCCAAAATTTGTGTTTTGTCTTACATGTTTTGGACAGAACGCTCTTAAGGAATTAGGGAATGTTCTTTGAATGACATGTATTTATCTGAAAAGAATATAATTATGATGTTGGAAGGTTGTGTGTAAGCACTATATGCTGAATAAGGCCTACTTACTCAAATTATAATTTTGGTATTTAAGTGCAGTCTATGTGCCAAGCACTGTACTAAGCAGCACAAGAATAACAGGTTGGATACAGTCCCTGTTCCACAAGGGGCTTGCAGTCTAAGAAGTGTGAACAGGTATTTTATCACCATTTTATAGATGAGGAAAATGAGGCACAGAGAAGTGAGGTGACTTGCCCAAGATCACACAGCCAGTTAGCAGCAGAGTTGGGATGATAATAATAATAATGATGGTATTTCTTAAGCGCTTATCATGTGCCAAGCACTGTTCTAAACGTTGGGGTAGATACAAGGTTATCAGGTTGTCTCACGTGGGGCTCACAGTCTTAATCCCCATTTTACAGATGAGGGAACCAAGGCACAGAGAAGTTAGTGCCTTGCCCAAAGTCACACAGCTGACAAGTGGCAGAGCCAGGATTCAAACCCACAACCTCTGACTCCTAAGCCCATGCTCTTTCCACTAAGCCACACTGCAACCCAGGTCCCCTAACTCTCAGGTCCATGCTCTTTCCAATATATATATATATGTATATTTATGTGTGTATGTATTCATTCATTCAATCGTATTTATTGAGCGCTTACTTTGTGCAGAGCACTCCACTAAGTGCTTGGAAAGTATAATTCAGCAACAGAGACAATCCTTGCCCAACAACGGGCTCACAGTCCAGAAATGAATATATACATATATATATATATGTATATATATGTGTGTGTGTGTGTGTGTGTATGTATATATATATATGTGTGTGTGTGTGTATATGTGTGTATGTATATGTGTATATATACATACCCACATACATGTATGTATATGCATACACTTACATATACAGGCTTGTATAGAGAGAGCACATAATCTATATATGCTTCTAGTCTTCTAGACTGTGAGCCCACTGTTGGGTAGGGACCATCTCTATATGTTGCCAGCTTGTACCTCCCAAGCGCTTAGTACAGTGCTCTGCACACAGTAAGCATTCAATAAATACGATTGAATGAATGAATATATGCTTATTCAAATATTTATTTTGAACACTCTAATTGCAAATATTTTAATAGTTTGCCTCACCCAGGAAAGTGTCAATTCCTTGTGGGTGAGAAATATGTCAATTCTCTATTTTGAAATCCTGAAGTTCAATAGCAGGGGAGACAGACATAAAAATAAATTACAGATAGGAGGATGTAATAATAACTGAGGTATTTGTTAAGCATTGTGTGTCAAGCATTGTTCTAACGGTTGAAGTAGATTGAAGATGATCAAGTAAGACTCAGCCCCTGTCCCTAATAGGGCTCTCAGTCTAAGGAGAATCCCTATTTTACAGATGAGAAAACCGAGGCCTGGAAAAGGCGAGTGACTAGTCCAAGGTCACCAGCAGGTGAGTGATAGTGCCAGGATTACAGCCTATGTTCTCTGACTACCAGGCTCATGCCTTTTCAACTGGGCCACATTGCTACTCATAGTGCGCATACACTTTTATATAAGAGTGTATATAAGATGTGTATATAAGTACCAAGCCCATAAGTGCTACAAGGGTTGTGAGCTCATAAGTGTTTTATGGGTGCAGAAGGGCTGAAGTGGCAGTCGCGGGATATAAATGTGGGACTACCAGAAAAATCTGGGAAGATTTAATGCAGGAAATACCAACTTAATCCCAATCAGAATCTTATGCATCCACAGAGTTTTGCACACAAAGTGCCAGAAAATGGAGAAAGGAGGTATAAAATGTTGTGGTATATCCTCATCAATGGTCTGCCACCCATGGACGTTCTGAATGGTCTTCATGGTCAGCAGAGGGCCAGATGCACAAATAGGACAAGCCATCAATCAGGCCACCAATCAATCAATCAATCATATTTATTGAGTGCTTACTGTGTGCAGAGCATTGTACTAAGTGCTTGGGAAGTACAAGTCGGCAACACATAGAGACAGTCCCTACCCAACAGCGGGCTCACAGTCTAGAAGGGGGAGACAGAGAACAAAACCAAACATACTAACAAAATAAAATAAATAGAATAGATATGTACAAGTAAGATCAATAGAGTAATAAATATGTACAAACATATATACATATATACAGGTGCTGTGGGGAAGGGAAGGAGGTAAGATGGGGGGATGGATAGGGGGACGAGGGGGAGAGGAAGGAAGGGGCTCAGTCTGGGAAGGCCTCCTGGAGGAGGTGAGCTCTCAGTAGGGCCTTGAAGGGAGGGAGAGAGCTAGCTTGGCAGATGGGCAGAGGGAGGGCATTCCAGGCCCGGGGGATGACGTGGCCGGGGGTTCGATGGCGGGACAGGCGAGAACAAGGCACGGTGAGGAGATTAGCGGCAGAGGAGCCGAGGGTGTGGGGTGGGCTGTAGAAGGGAGGTGAGGTAGGAGGGGGCGAGGAGATGGAGAGCCTTGAAGCCCAGGGTAAGGAGTTTCTGCCTGATGCACAGATTGATTGGTGGCCACTGGAGATTTTTGAGGAGGGGAGTAATATGCCCAGAGCGTTTCAGGACAAAGACAATCTGGGCAGCAGCATGAAGTATGGATTGAAGTGGGGAGAGACACGAGGATGGGAGATCAGAGAGAAGGCTGATGCAGTAGTCCAGACGGGATAGGATGAGAGCTTGAATGAGCAGGGTAGCAGTTTGGATGGAGAGGAAAGGGTGGATCTTGGCAATGTTGCGGAGCTGAGACCGGCAGGTTTTGGTGACGGCTTGGATGTGAGGGGTGAATGAGAGAGCGGAGTCGAGGATGACACCAAGGTTGCGGGCTTGTGAGACGGGAAGGATGGTAGTGCCGTCAACAGAGATGGGAAAGTCAGGGAGAGGGCAGGGTTTGGGAGGGAAGACAAGGAGTTCAGTCTTGGACATGTTGAGTTTTAGGTGGCGGGCAGACATCCAGATGGAGATGTCCTGAAGGCAGGAGGAGATGCAAGCCTGGAGAGAGGGGGAGAGAGCAGGGGCAGAGATGTAGATCTGGGTGTCATCAGCGTAGAGATGATAGTTGAAGGTGTTCGAGCAAATGAGGTCACCAAGAGAGTGCGTGTAGATCGAGAACAGAAGGGGACCAAGCACACAACCTTGGGGAACCCCCACAGTAAGGGGATGGGAGGGGGAGGAGGAGCCTGCAAAAGAGACTGAGAATGAACGACTGGAGAGATAAGAGGAGAACCAGGAGAGGACAGAGTCTGTGAAGCCAAGGTTGGATAGCATGTTGAGGAGAAGGGGGTGGTCCACAGTGTCGAAGGCAGCTGAGAGGACGAGGAGGATTAGGATAGAGTATGAGCCGTTGGATTTGGCAAGCAGGAGGTCATTGGTGACCTTTGAGAGGGCAGTTTCCGTGGAATGTTGGGGACGGAAGCCAGACTGGAGGGGGTCGAGGAGAGAGTTGGTGTTGAGGAATTCGAGGCAGCGCATGTAGACGACTCGTTCAAGGAGTTTGGAAAGGAATGGTAGGAGGGATATGGGGCGATAACTAGAAGGTGAGGTGGGGTCAAGAGAGGGTTTTTTTAGGATGGGAGAGACATGGGCATGTTTGAAGGCAGAGGGGAAGGAACCAATGGAGAGTGAGTGGTTGAAGATGGAAGTTAAGCAGGGGAGAAGGGATGGAGCGAGAGATTTCATGAGATGAGAGGGAATGGGGTCAGAAGCACAGGTGGCCGGAGTAGCACTTGAGAGGAGGGAGGAGAGCTCCTCTGAGGATACTGCTGGGAAGGATGGGAGAGTAGCAGAGAGTGTTGAGAACTGGGGGGTTGGAGAAGGCGGGGGGAGTGACTTTGGGGAGGTTGGACCTGATGGATTTAATTTTGTTAATAAAGTAGGAGGCCAGATCGTTGGGGGTGAGGGAAGGAGGAGGGGGAGGAACCGGGGGCCTGAGAAGGGAGTTGAATGTATGGAAGAGCTGGCGGGGATGATGGGCATGGGTGTCAATAAGGGAGGAGAAATAGTTTTGTCTAGCAGAGGAGAGGGCTGAGTTAAGGCAGGAAAGGATAAACTTGAAGTGAACAAGGTTGGCAGGGTGTTTAGACTTTCGCCAGCAGCATTCGGCAGCTCGAGCATAAGAGCGAAGGAGGCGGACAGTGGCAGTGATCCAGGGCTGTGGGTTAGTGGTACGAGAGCGGCGAAGGGAAAGGGGAGCGAGTGAGTCTAGTTGAGTAGAAAGGGTAGAGTTGAGAGCAGTAATCTGATCATCAAGACTGGGCAGAGAGGAGAGGGAGGCGAGGTGGGGTGTGAGGTGCTCAGAAAGATGGATGGGGTCAAGAGAGCGGAGATCTCTGTGAGGGAGTAATATGGATTTACAGGGGAAAGGAGTGTGAGTGAGGAGGCAGGTGAGAAGATTATGATCAGAGAGAGAGATTTCAGAGTTGGTGAGGGTGGACACAGTGCAGCGATAGGAGATGATGAGGTCGAGGGTATGACCAAGTTGGTGAGTGGGTGAGGTGGGGTGGAGCAAGAGGTTGGCAGTGTCGAGGAGAGATAGAAGGCGGGTGGCAGAGGAGTCATTAGGGATATCCATGTGGATGTTGAAGTCTCTGAGGATCAGAGTGGGCATAGAATTCTCTTTCAAATTACTGCACTTGGCAGGTGATTTTTAATAACATGGCATAGCAGCAGAGAGCCGTTAATACTGGAAAGGATTTTGTGGACAGTTTCCATGCAACCGTGTTAATGAGCAGGTGCTCCCACATGTGGGCCCTTAAAAAGTTGGGTGGGCTGTCTAATTTTCAGGCAGCAGGTGGGGCCGGCTTTACTCTCTCGGTGGACAATATCTGAGGACAGGATAGACAGTGGGGTCTGTAGAAAGGACACTCCATTGAAGAGGGCAGCGGGAGGCCCAGGCTGCAACAGAGGTGATGGCAGAATGGCAGACCACAGCATAAAAGGGAACTATAAACTGTAAGTTCATCGAGGGCAAGGAATGTGTCTGTTTATTGTTGCATTATACAGTTCCAAGTGTTTAGTACAGTGCTCTGCACACAGTAAGCGCTCAATAAATACGACTGAATGACTGAATGAATGGAGAGGCAGATACAGAGGCTGGGACATGGTGTCAATTGAGGCCACAGTGCAAGTCAGTGATAGAGGATTAAGGAATCTCTAGTGCTCAGTGTGAATTGGAAATGGCACCTGGTACTATCGGGGACCTGGGCGGGAAACACATTGGCTCTGGACAAGTGAGGGAGGGTCAGGATAGCCTCAGACAAATGCTTTAGAGGTGGAAGATAGAGCAGGCTTCCTGATGATGTCACTAGATGATGGGTGGAGAAGGATGTAGCGCTTAGTACAGTGCTTAGTACAGTGTGCTGCACACAGTAAGTGCTCAATAAATACTATTGATTGATTGATTGATGTGACATCACGTGCAGCACTGACCTTGCTTACAGTATAATGAAATGGGATGGGAGTCCTGTTCATATGGAACCGGGGGCAGTGGCAGATTGTTCCTTGTCTCCAGCAGCCAAAGAACTGAAGCTGGTCCTGTCAGGAAGATGCAAAATTAGCATTAGCTTCCTTTTATCTTCGTATAATTCTGTGGAGGACTGGTTGGAATTACAGTAGAACAGGCTGTTATTATATTAGATACCCTCTTTTGGGTCCTCTTTTGATATCCTTTTTTAGATATCATTTTTAGGCTGTTCTTTCTCAGTTTCCAATTCTGGCTTTACACTGTGCCCGCACATTTTAACTGTGTGTATCTCCTAATGCTACTTCTGGGTCTTGTTGTATATCATTCTCTTGGGAAACTCATCACCTGACGTGGTTCTAGTTACTATCTCTGTGCGGATGACTCCTAAATTGTCACCTTCAACTCTGCCCTCTCACCTGCTTTAAAATCTCGTATTTCCCCTTCCATCTGGGACATCCCACTGGGCATAAACTTGACGTATACAAAGAGAACTCCTCATGTTTCCTCCCAAACCTTCTCCTTTCCATAGTTTTTCCATCATGTGCATTTCCAGGGTTTTGGGATGCTTATCTGTGAGAATGAGATGTCCATCTGGTGTATCACCTGCAAACAACACAGGCCAACTTGATTTACTTTACTTCAGATTTTGTATTCACCTTTGACATCTGTTCACAGTCTGATTTCTTCATTTGGAATATATTCTCAGGGCGAAGACTTATGCTTACGCCATTCCACAGATTTCTTCTCTTCTCAGGCACAGGGTGGTAACTGCCATTCCTATTGGTTTTCATCCTGGCAAAAAAGTGGAGCTGAAAAGCTAATTTCCTTCTTCTAGAATGACTCACTGACAAAGACATTCTGATTTGATTGAAACTGATTCTTGCTGCTTTTCTCCTTCAACTGTACTCATTGTCAGATGCATAGATATTCTTTATTTTTCTGGCTAAGGTCCATGTAGCTTTCCACTTTGATTTCTTCACCGTTTGCATGATCGAACCCTTCCAGGCACTGTCAGTGGGGTGCATCCATATGTTTTTTAAGAGACATCCCTAGAACAACTTTGTTTGATTACATCTGCGGTACTTGCATTTTTCTTTTTAGTGGAAGTATTAGCAGTTGTTAGCACTTACGGTGTGCAGAACACTGTACTGAGTGCTGGGAAAGAGAAAGCAAGTGGGAATTAGATGTAGACCCTGTCCCTTGCTGGTTTGCAATCTACCAGTCAATCAATCAATTGCATTTTTTGAGTCCTTACTATGTGCAGAGCACAGTACTAAGTGTTTGGGAGAGTACAAAAGAATTAGCAGACATGTTCACCACCCATACAGTCTAGAGGGAGAGACAGATGTTAATATGAATTAATAAGTAATTTATAATATATAATTTAAAGATATGTACTAAGTGCTGTGGGGTTGAGAATGGGGAGAATATCAAGTGTCCAAAGGTCACAGATTGAAGTGCAATCTATGAATAAAAGTGGGAGAGAGGACTTGACACAGACACATTGAGAGTAATGAAATAATAAAACATTAAAATAGCATAAGATACAGGGGCAAAGATATGGTATACAAAATTAAATAAAGTCAGTAGGGAGCTGTGGCTGAGGGACCATGATTCAGAATCCATAGCATTCCTATAGCCACAACAATAGCTACCATGATCACCAGCCTTCCCAAGGTTTTTAAGAGTCCTCATGCTGCAGGTGCTATTCTCTAGCTTGCCAAGATGGTGGAGAGCAGGACAAGATCGAATCTCCTCGATTGTGTGGAGGGGAGCCAGAGTCGATGATGGTTCCTGGGAAGGCAATGAGGTGGGTGCACAGAGCAGGCCAGGGGCAGGCAGAGAGTTCCTCAGCCACTGTGTAGGGATGCTGAGGTTACAAAGGGAGATGAGGAGACAATTATCAGATCATTTCCTTGGAAGTTGGTGAAAAGAAGTAGCGTGGCTTAATGTATAGAACACAAGCCTGGGAGTCAGAAGGACCTGAGTTCTTATACCAGTGCCACCACTTCTCAGTTTCTCTGTTCCTCAGTTACCTTGCCTGTAAGATGGGGATTAAGACTGTGAGCCCTATGTGGGACCTGAACTGTGCTAACCAGCTTATCTTGAATTTTAGAACAGTTTCTGGCGCATAGTAAGCCCTTAATACATACCATAAAAAAGGACAGTGACGAGCTACAACAGTGGCTTTCATACTTGACCTGCTGCGCATGGAGCTTTCTGGGAACAGGCTGGGGTCTGTCGGAAGGTCTAGGCATGCAGAGCTCACATTTTGCTCAGCTGTGATGGAAGGGAGGGACCCAGGAGGCACAGTAGTTGCTTTTCATATTGGGCCCAGGATGCAGAGAGCATGCTGTTTGTACATTTGTTTATTTGTTTGTGGTATTTCTTAAGCACTTACTAGGTGCCAGGCAGTGTGCTAAGTGCTGGAGTAGACACAAGCTAGTCAGGTCAGACACAGTCTATGTCTCACATGGGACTCACAGCTCTAATGCCCATTTTACAGATGAGGCAACTGAGGCCCAGAGAAGTTGAATGACTTGCCCAAGGTCACACAGCAGGCATGTGGCAGAGCTGGGATTAGAACCCAAGTCCTCTGACTCTTTAGGCACATGCTCTTTCTACTAGACCACGCTGCTTCTCTGCTGGGGACTGGCAGAGAGTCCCAAAGCCATGGTTTTGGTGGTTGGAGAAGGGTTGCCCTGAGGGCAGATAGGGAGGCAAGACTCGGCTGTTAGTATAATATTGATGAATAGAACGTAATCCTTAAAGAAAGATAGGGCATCAGTTCTGCTCATCATTAATTCCTAGGTCCAGGTGAGTGTGTGAATTAATCATTACTCCAGGATGACCTTATTAAGATTTAGCAAGACTGTGTCCCTCTATATGACTTCTCAGTAGCTTGATACAGAAAGAGCTCTTGAATATCATCATTTCTGCTAAAAAGGTGCATCTTGTTGCCTCCAAAGGCTTATGTATGTTTATTAGATTCCAGTTTTGTTTCCTTTGTTGAAAAGTGTCAAATTATATGGAGCTGGATGTTTTCCTGTTTTATATCTAATTGTCCTTTATCTTCAAAGTTGGTGTCAGTTAGTGAAATTTAAGAATGGCTGCACATAGGGTTGGAAAGGCCAATGCAGGACTGACAGCCCTAAACACACGAAGTTTGTCCTCTGTTGCTCTGATATGTTTCCTAATAATTCAATTATTTGTTAAGCATTTACTATGTCAGACACTGTACTAAGCCTTGGAGTGGATACGAGATAATCATGGTGGACCCAGTCCCTGTCCCCCATGAGGTTCACAGTCCAACTGGGAGAGCAAACATATATTTAATGCCCATTTCATAGATGAGGAAATTTGAGCCCAAAGAATTTAGGTGACTTGTCCAAGGTGTCACAGAAGATAATAATAATAATAATAATGGCATTTGTTAAGTGCTTACTGTGTGCAAAGCACTGTTCTAAGTGCTGGGGGGATACAAGGTGATCAGGTTGTCCCATGTGGGGCTCACAGTCTTAATCCCCATTTTGCAGATGAGGTAACCGAGGCTCAGAGAAGTTAAGTGACTTGCCCAAGGTCACACAGCTGACATGTGGCAGAGCAGGGATTCGAACCCATGGCCTCTGACTCCAAAGCCCGGACTCTTTACACTGAGCCACGCTGCTTCTCTGAGATAAATGGAAGAACAGGGATTAGAACCCAGGTCTTCTGACTCCCAGGCACTTGCTCTTTCTATTAGGCTGCTTCTCAATATTTTTTGGCACACCTCATGCTTTGTCCATTTTTCCCCTCATTCACAGGATTCTTTTGAAATCTAATCCATTTAAACAGAACCACTCCTTTCTTGATTCAAGTGCACCAGTGCAAATGCCTGCTGCAAGTTGACTTTTGACATTCATATGTAATAAGTGCTGGGATGGATACAAGCAAATTGGGCCAGACCCAGTTTCTGTCCCACACAGAGCTCACATTTTTAAGTCCCCATTTTAAGGATTAGGTAACTGAGACACAGAAAAGTTAATAATAATAAAATAATGATAATAATGGCATTTGTTAAGTGTTTACTATGTGCCAAGCACTGTTCTAAGTGTTGGGGGGAATACAAGGTAATCAGGTTGTCCCACATGGGGCTCACAGTCTTAATCCCCATTTTACAGATGAGGTAACTGAGGCACAGAGAAGTTAACTGACTTGCCCAAAGTTACATAGCGACAAGTGTGCTGTGTACACAGTAAGTGCTCAATAAATATGATTGATTGATTGATTGACAAGTGGTGGAATCAGTATTAAAACCCATGACTTTTGACTCCCAAGCCCATGCTCTTTCCACTGAGCCACGTTTGCCCGAGGTCACACAGCCAACAAGTGGCAGAGACAGGATTAGAACCCAGGTCCTTCTAACTCCCAGGCTCATATTCAATCCAATAGGCCAGGCTGCTTCTTGATATGAGGCCTGATGGTCTGAATATGTACTTTACAGTATTTTTAAAGAGTTCCTTCTTCTCACCTTGCTTTTAGTATCTCCATTTCATCTTCCCATTAAGCAGTTTTTTGAGTAGCCTCCTGTTTTTTGATCACTTCTCACATCCCATGCAACAAAGCTACGGTGTGGTCCACCCTCTCTTGCCATTTACCGTAACTTTGTGTATTCATTCTCTGCACTCTGAGCCCTAGAAAGAACATGGAAACAGGGATGAGAGAGTGCAAGCAGGGATAAATAAATCTACTGGCAGTAAGTCAATTCTCTCCATGGGTTCTTGGTCCTGAAGTCTGAGTTCTGAGGGTCATCCATCGTTCCTGGCAGGAGACGACATCCATTGTCAGACCTCTTGGTGGTGAGGAGAGCACCTATGTGGTGCTGGAGGTACTGCTCAAAGAGACAGATGCAGCATTCATGGTATGTCCAGGCTTACAGCATCATATAAAAAATTGAACAGCATATCAGTTCTAGAGACCTTTCAATTGCTCTGAAGCTTTAGGCCACATTGTTGCCTACCAGTCTTCAGTCAGTCAGTCATATTTATTGAGTGCTTACTTTGTGCAGAGCACCGTACTAAGCGTTTGGAGGGCTACATATAACAGCATAACAGACACATTCCCTACCCAAAATGAGCTTACAGTTTAGAGGGCTTCCAAAAGATCTTGATTTGATCAAGTCAATCATTTATCTGATCAAATCTGTATTTGATTTTCTTCTTCCTTATTTTTTGACAGAATGATGCTTTCTGTACCTCAGTCTCATCTGCCTCACTGCCAACCTTGCCTACGTCCCTCTAGCTTGGAACTTTCTCCCCCTTCATATCCAGCAGACCATCGCTCTCCCCACCTTCAAAGCTCAACTAAAATCATATCTCCTTCCCCGATGAAACCCTCACTTCCTCACCCTAGTCATCCTACCTTCTGCATCAGCTGTGGACTTGGATCAGTCCTCCATAAGCACTTTGATACTCACAACAACTTCTGCCCAACAAGATTTATGTATATAGCCTTACATTTTGCCTTTTACCCAAAATGTAATTTAACATCTCTCTTCCCCATTAGAGACTGTGAACCAATTGTGGATAGTGTCTCCCAACTCTATTGTACCGTACTTTCCCAAGTTCCTTGCACAGTGCTCTGAACACAGTAAGAACTCAATTATACCAATGATTCTGCACGCAGTAAGGGTTCATTAAATACAACTGATTGATTGTTTGATTCAATTTTAGAATTCTGTGACATTATTCAGTCCTTCGGTGCTTACGGTGGTGTGTTGGATTTCCCTGTGGCTTGGTGCCACATTATTTCTGTTTTCTTCAGATGTAACAGTGGACTATCACAAAAGGCTGACTTGCCGACATGTCTCACAATTGTTTCATAGGAGTAGGTTGAGCACTCACTTTGTGAAGTGTACTGAACTAGACTCTGGGAAATACAAAATGAAGAAGTGTCACATTCTCTTTCCTCAAGGACTTGGCCTTTTAACATCTATGAGAAGCAGAGTGACCTAGTGAAAAAAGCACAGTCCTGAGATTTATTACTCTATTTATTTTACTTGTACATGTTTACTATTCTATTAATTTTATTTTGTTAATATCTTTTGTTTTGTTGTTTGTCTCCCCCCTCTAGACTGTGAGCCCGTTGTTGGGTAGGGACCATCTCTATGTGTCACCAACTTGTACTTCCCAAGCGCTTAGTACAGTGCTCTGCACACAGTAAGCGCTCAATAAATACGATTGAATGAATGAATGAATGACCTGGGTTCTAATCCCAGCTCTGCACTTCCCTGCAGTGTGACCTTTGGTAAGTCACTTAACTTCTCTGTGTTTGTTTTCTCAATAGCAAAATGGGATTCAACACTGGTTCTCCCTCCTACTTAGACTGTGAGCCCCATGTAGGACAGGATTTCTGTGTGACCTGATTATCATTTTTCTATCCTACCACTTAGCCTGGCTTAGTGGAAAGAGCTCAGGCTTGGGAGTAAGAGGCCATGAGTTCTAACTCTGGCTCTGCCCCTTGTCAGCTGTGTGACTTCAGGCAAGTCACTTAACTTCTCTGTGCCTGTTACCTCATCAGTGTTTAGAACAGTGCTTGACACAACGTAAGTGCTTAACAAATACCATCATTATTATTATTCATTCAATCATATTTTTTGAGCGCTTACTGTGTGCAGAGCACTGTACTAAGCACTTGGGAAGTACAAGTCGGCAACATATAGAGAGGATCCCTACCCAACAATGGGCTCACAGTCTAGATGTTGTTTGACACACAGTAAGTGCTTAAACAATAGAATAATGACAACAACAATAATAATAATCTACATTATTATTGTGCATAGTTGCAGTAGAGTAACATCATAGAAACAAAATAATCAATTTATTGAGTGCTTACTGTGTGTAGAGCACTGTACTAAGCACTAAGGAGAGTATACTTTGAGTTGGTAGAGACAGAATAACTCCAGAGTAATTGTCCCTAAAATACTTCTATTGAGACTTGAAGCCTAGTGATTTGGACTAGTTTCTTCTAAAATTGATGAGTGATGAGAAAATTGAATTTTGTATCCTCACCAATTATCTTTTAGCTGATGGAGGAGTGAATGTGGTGGTTAATGTAGTCAGTCTTGAACAGAATCTGGCTAGTTTTTCGTTGGTGTGCTTTGTTTTGATGCAATCTGATATGGGATATTATGAGAGATTAATTATTCAACAGTATTTTGGACTACCTTTGGAGTCTTTCTCCATGCACAGTACTGTTTTCTGAATGGTTAGAGTGCCTTTATATATGTGTTCGTTCAATCATTATGCTTGTGCCTTAAATAACAACAACAATAACAATGATGGCATTTATTAAGTGCTTACTATGTGCAAAGCACTGTTCTAAGCTCTAGGGAGGTTACAAGGTGATCAGGTTGTCCCACAGGGGGCTCACAGTCTTAATCCCCATTTTACAGATGAGGTAACTGAGGCCCAGAGAAGTGAAGTGACTTGCCCAAAGTCACACAGCTGACAATTGGCGGAGCCAGGATTTGAACCCATAACATTTGACTCCAGAGCCCGTGCTCTTTCCACTGAGCCAAGAGGTATACCTCCTGTTTGGAGATTTTAGCCATATGTTATACTGACCTGGGAAATTTTCTGGGCTTTACAATACAATGGTATATTAAATTACTTCCAAAATCATTTGTGAAACTAGTTCTGGGCTTGTTCTTGGCAAAGCTGACTTTTGCAACTTTAATAGAAAATTTTGTACACATTTCACCCAGTTTCACCATCATTTTCTTTCCATTTTCATTTCTCTGGGCCTCCAACATATTCTACTTCCCCTTCTAGCTCTATCAACTCACTTCAAGCCCTCCTTGATTTCTGCTGCTATTCTCAAACTCTTCATCTTGAACTTTTCAGGAATGTTTCTAAATCATTTCCGAATGCCCTTGCAAAAGTGTCCTTTATTCTTCTCCAATAACACTCCTTCTCACCATCATTTTTTGGTATCTTCTTCTTGATGCTATCTTTTTAACAAATTCAGTGCCCATAATTGCTTTGCAAACACTTGAAAAAATGGGACTTTTGCATTGGGTCCTGAGCTTTCTAATTGGATAATACATGGACAGGGCTAATTTTTAATCTTGATCATAGTTCTAAACTTGTGTAAGTGTTGCTTTCTTTTTGGACTTGTGTGTTCATGACCTACAAACATGGGTCTACAGAAAAAGCAGTCTGAAGTTTTTTTTAATTTTCCTGATCTTTCCCAAATTAGCCAGTGAAACAATTTTGGGCACTTTCTGTCCCATCATAACAATAAAATCTCCCTGTACCATAATAATGATTGTGGTATTCGTTAAGCACTGTATTAAGTGCTGGGGTAGATAAAAGATCATCAGGTCCCACATGGGGCTCACGGTCTAAGTAGGAGGGAGAACAGGTATTGAACCCCCATTTTGCAGATGAGGAAAATGAGGTACAGAGAAGTTAAGTGACTTGCCCAGGTTATCTGTTATGTTTCTTTTAACCTTCTAAGTTCTTTGATATGTACACCTAGAAGGACAACTGGGGATAATCTGCAAATGTAGTTTGTTCTTTACGGTTTGATGATTCCTTCAGCCTGAATCCATTACTTCCTACGCTGCCTCAGATGATGGGTGATGCTTAGCCAACACAGAAGTCTACACCCATTTTTCCATGACGTCAATGAAACAGCTGGCATTCATTTGTCATGCCAGACTGTGTTCCTGCTGAGCTGATTAAAAGAAAAGTACCCATTGACTTCAGATGGAATGTGACTTTTGAGAGAACATTTTAGGAAGGAAATTGATGTATTGGAAGTAAGGACAATGCAAGTAAGATACTATATTTTGCAGGATGGGTTGACAACTCCAAGCACTCTGACTGGCTCAGAGATGACCCCATGTTCATTCGTTCATTCATTCAATCGTATTTATTGAGTGCTTACTGTGTGCAGAGCACTGTACTAAGTATTTGGGAAGTACAAGTTGGCAACATATAGAGACTGTCCCTACCCAACAACAGGCTCACACTCTAGAAGAAATCATAAATCCTTAGTCAGCAGGATATGAACCTGCACGGAGAAACCCCAATGGATAGGGCACATATGCCAATATACCCCTCTTTCACAGATGGCAGCTTTGCTCTCCAGATAATAGGGTCTATGGTGAAAATAACCTGAGGGCAGGCAGTTATTGATTTCCCCCCACTTGCCTCCTGTTCTTTGGGTATCCACCCCTACCAGCCTCAACTCCAGGCCCCACAGGAGCAGGATTGGGAGGGGAATTAGGGCCAACAGAATGGAAAAAGGTCATAATTTCTGCTTCAGTGGTCAGCGTGGGTGTGGCGGCAGCCCAGGAATTGAGGAGTAGCAGAAACACAAAAAGTTATGGGAGACTATAGATTCTGCTAGCACTGATGCAGTCAATAAGCTCTTAACATCATTACTTTCTGAAGGCTGCATGCCAGGCAGATGCTGTGTGACCTTGGGCAAGTCCCTTGTAACTTCTCTGAACCTCAGTTTCATCATCTGTAAAATAGGAATTCATTATCTGTTCTCCCTCCCCCTTACACTGTGAGACCCATGTGGGCCTCTGTCTGATCTCATTATCCTATATATCCCCCAGTGCCTAGCACAGTCTTAGTACATGATAAATGCTTAACATACTCCAAAAGAATTCCAGAAAAATGGCAACAGCATTGATAGGTGTTACTGTGACTGAAGTTTCTCTTACCTTTTCCTGCTGCAGCTGCTTTCCTCTGTAAAAACTGAAGCCACTTTTCTATTAGTATTTTTCTAATTTTCCAATTTTCTACTGTAACGTTCAGTCCATGTTTCCCCACTCCTCAAGAACCTTCACCTCTGCATTAAACAGAAACTCCTAACTATTGGCTTTAAAGCATTCAATCACCTTTCCTCTCATACCTTCCCTTGCTACTCTACTACTTAAACTCTCACACACTTTGCTCCTCCAACCTCTCACTACCTATCTCTCACATCCTTCCTCTGGCCTGGAACACCCTCCCTTTTCATATCTGACATATCCCTACTCTCAAAACCTTATTGAAGGAACATCTCTTCCAAGAGGCTTTTCCTGATGAAGCCCTCATTTCCTTTTTTCCCACTCCCTTCTCCCTCTCACCCTGACTTGCTTCCTTGAGTTACCACCCTCATCTCCAGACCCACCGAACTTATGTATATAGCTGTATTTAATTTACTAATGTCTATCTCCCTCTCTAGACTGTAAACTTGTTGTGGGCAGGGCTTGTGGTTGGTTGGGGGTATGAGTGTAGTGAGGAATGGCTGGGAGAGGGGAGTGTGTATGTGCTTGTGTGTGTGTCTGTTTCTCTGAGTGTGGTTGTTAGCCCTTTCATAATGTTTACATCAATGTTTTTTTTCCCCAATGATTTTAATTAAACAACTACCATTTGCCGATCAGAATAGATAGTCTCTAGCCCAGATAGGGCTTGCGGTCTTAAGGTTTAAGAGGGCAGGCATCTTATCCACATTTTACAGATGAAAAAACTGAGGCCCAGGGCGGTCAGTCACTCAGTTAATCATATTGTGTGTAGAGCTCTATGCTAAGTGCTTGGAAGAGTACACTATAACAATAACAGAGACATTCCCTACCCACAATGAGCTTACAATCTAGAGAGGGAGACAAACATAAATATAAATTAATATATTACGGATATGTTCATAAGTACTGGGGGCTGGAAAGGAGGATGCGTAAAGGGATCAAGTCAGGGTGATGCAGAAGGAAGAGCAAAGGAAGGCCTCGTTAGGGAAGGGCTGTTGCAAGAGATTTACCTTCAATAAGGCTTTTAAGTGGGGGAGAGCAATTGTCTGCCAGGTATGAGGAGAGAGGGTGTTCCCATCCAGAGGCATGATATGGGCGAGCTGTCAGCAGAAAGATAGATGAGATCGAGGTACAGGGAGAAGATTAGCATTACAGCGGAGAAGTGTGTGTACTGGGTTGTAGTAGGAGAGTAACAAGGTGATGTGGTAGGGGGCAAGGTGATTGAGTGCTTTAAAGTCAATGATGAGTAGTTTCTGTTTGATGCAGAGTTGGATGGTCTCAGTGGATGGAGCATGGGCCTGGGAGTCAGAAGGATCTGGGTTCTAATCCCAGCTTTGACACCTGTCTGCTGTGTGACCTTGGGCAAGTCACTTAACTTCTATGGGCTTCAGTTACTTCATCTGTAAAATGGGGATTAAGAGTGTGAGTCCCATGTGGGACTGGGACTGTGTCCAGTCTGATTGACTTGTATCTATCCCAACACTTAAAACAGTGCCTGACACATAGTAAGCACTTAACAAGTACCATAATTATCATTTTTGAGGAGTGGGGAAACATGTAAGGAACGTTTTTTGTAGAAAAATGATCTGGGCAGCAGAGTACCATATGGACTGGAGTAGGGGGAGACAGCAGGCAGTGAGGTCAAGTAGTCTGCCCAAGGCTACAGAGTAGGCCAAGGCCTGAGCTGGGAGTAAACCTCAGAAATGTGCTTTTCCAAAGCAAATTATGCTCTTCCTATGCTAAAGGGTGGCCATCTTCATTCATCTCATTTTTAAAGGCAGTATTAAAGATGTTACACCAAAAATTCCTGGGGTGATTGGCTCTACACAAGTTCTTACAGTCTCTGGAGAGAAAGAAACATACTTAGGGCCATGCAGGAGTTGTAGTGGATTTAGTAGTCTATTGTTACTCTAAATCACTCCTACTGCTAGCTGTATCTAATCACAACTAAGCAACTGGATCTAGTGGCCAACTTGGAAGAAGAAGACTTGTCTGGAAAAAAGAGGTAGGTGAAACACCAGGGTCCTAAGGTTAAAATCTGATGAACTCAACAGTGTGTTTCACCTTGAAGCAGAGCAGTAGCATGGACTAGTGGAAAGAGCCCATACTTGGGAGGCAGACACCCTGGGTTCTAATTCCTGACCTACCACTTACCTGCTGTGTGACCATGAGCAAGTCATTTATCTTCTCTGTGCCTCAGTTCCCTCATCTGTAAAATGGGGATTCAATACATCTTCTCCCTTCTAATTAGACTGTGAGCCCTCTGACCAGCACTTAGTACAGTACTTGGCATATTATAAGCACTTAACAAATACCACAGTTATTGTATTCCAGCTCTGGGGCAAGGTCTGGTCTAGTGGAAGAAAACATGGGACGGAGTCAGGAGACCCAGGTTCTAAATTCTAACTCAATCAATCAATAATATTTATTGAGCTCTATGTGCAAAGCATTGTACCAAATACTTAGGAGAGAACAATATAATAGAGTTAGCAGACATGTTTTGTGCCCACAACGAGCTCACAGTCTAGTGGGGAGACAGACATTAGCCACTAACCAGATTTATGACTTTAGGGAAGTTACCTGAGTTGTCTGGGCTTCATTTTCCTCATTTATAAAATGTGGTTAAATTTCCTATTCTCCCTGAGACCTTGTGGGACAGAAACTCTGTATTATTGCCTTATCTTGTATCTGCTTTAGTATTTTAGCACAGACTTGGCACAGAGCAGCACATTCCAGAAATCATCATGACCTTATGAAATAGGAATCCTCTTTCAGTGACAGTCTCAGGGGTGCCTCAGTGAGTTAATGATGGATTTCTGTTGGGATGATCAGACCATAAAATAGGCAAAATTGAAACAATTATGATGACGATGATGATGATGGCATTTGTTAAGCGCTTACTATGTGCAAAGCACTGTTCTAAGCTCCTGGGGGGCATACAAGGTGATCAGGTTGTCCCACGTGGGGCTCACAGTCTTGATCCCCACTTTACAGATGAGGGACCTGAGGCTCAGAGAAGTTAAGTGACTTGCCCAAGGTCACACAGTTGACAAGCAGTGGAGCTGGGATTCGAACCCATGACCTCTGACTCCCAAGCCTGGGCTTTTTCCACTGAGCCACGCTGCTTCTCTGACGTATTCCCTCTAGATTGTAACCTCCCTCTAAATTGGAAGCTCCTTGTGTGCAAGGAATGTGTTTGTTGTTGTGTTGTAATAATAATAATAATGATGGTATTTGTTAAGCACTTACTATATGCCAAGCACTGTTCTAAGCGCTGGGAAAGATACAAGGTAATCAGCTTGTTCCATGTGGGGCTCACAGTCTTAATCCCTATTTTACAGATGAAGTAACTGAGGTACAGAGAAGTTAAGTGATTTGCCCAAGGTCACACAGCAGACAAGTGGCAGAGCCAGGATTAGAACTCATGACCTCTGACTCCCAAGCCCATGCTCTTTCCCCTAAGCCACGCTACTTCTCTAAAAATAATAATGATGGTATTTGTTAAGCACTTACTATGTGCCAAGCACTGTTCTAAGCGCTGGGGTAGATACAAGGTAATCAGGTTGTCCCACATGGGGATCACAGTCTTAATCCCCACTTTCCATATGAGGCAACAGAGGTACCTCTCAAGCACAAAGTACGGTGCCCTGCACACAGTAAGCACTCAATAAATACAAGCCATTGATTGATTATTCCTACCAATAAAAGAAACCATGGCAAAAACATTCACAGGGATGCTTTCTCATGCCTCTCCAGTCTCTTCCCCTTCTCTCCTTTTCTCTCACAGTCTCCAGAGTGACAAGATTTCAAGGTCTTGCTATTTCTGCGTGAAAATTAGCAATGTTTGATTGCACAGCAGTTTGTGGCAAAGAAATGGAGTAGCCAGAAGAGTAAACATCCGTCAGAGCCAACAAGAGAAGGAGCCAGATAGGAAAACACCAGAGGCAAAAAAGGACAAGAAGCCAGATGCTCAGGCTTGCATGGCATGGTAGCTCAGGACTTTGTCTGCACATCAGATGAGCACTGGGGGCATAGCTACTTCTAGAAGGGTCCAGTATATTAGAGTCACTCTGATGAAATGGAGGTTCTTTTCCTTTACTAGGACTTCCTGCCCAAGCTGAGGACAATTCTAAAAAAGGCAGTATGTACTAGAGTAAACATCTGGGCCTGGGAAGCAGGACACCCAGTTTCTAGTCTCAGCTCCATTATTGGCCTGCTTTGTGATCTTGGGTAAGTCACTTGCTCTCTCTGGGTTGCAACCTCTTCATCTGTAAATTGGTGATTATCATATCTCTGTCTCTCTCTCTCTCCCCCACCCCTTCACCTTTCCCTCCCTTCCTTCCTTCCTGCCTCCTAGGGCCATTGTGATATTGAAAGGTGGCAACTGATTAGACAGTATTTTGAAATCTTTAAGTATTATTCAAAAAATAATTTATGCTGCAGTATATAACATATTACATAGTATCATTTTATAATTTTCATTATCATTACTATTCACCTGGTAAACCAGGGACGATCATGAGCAAGAAAAGGCTGTCATATTATCAATAACTGCCCATTAATTTCTGGAGTCAGCTTTTTTACCTTTCAGCATGATGAAGAAAAGCAGCATATCCTAGAGCATGGGCCCAGGAACTAGAAAAACCTGGATTATAATCCCAGTTCTGCCACATGTCTACTGTGTGAACTTGGGCAAGTCACTTAACACATTTCTGTGGCTCAGATAATTTAATAATAACAATGATAATAATGATGGCATTTGTTAAGCGCTTACTATGTGTCAGGCACTATTCTAAGTGCTGGGGTAGATACAAGGTAATCAGGTTGTCCCACATGGGGCTCACAGTCTTAATCCCCATTTTACAGATGCGGTAACTGAGGCACAGAGAAGTTAAGTTACTTGCCCAAAGTCACACAGCTGATCAGTGGCAGAGCCGGTATTAGAACCCATGACCTCTGACTTCCAAGACTGTGCTCTTTCCACTATGCAACACTGCTTTATTAAGTGTCTGTTATTGTTATACTGTACTCTCTACTCTCCCAAGCACTTAGTACAGTGCTCTGCACACAGTAAGCACTCAATAGGATTGATTGATTGCTAAGTTAATTGATTATCTTCGCCAGTGCTCAGTATAGTGCCTGGCACATAGCAATTCATAAATACCATAAAAAACACAACAAGCAAAAAATGGTGGCATCTTTGCCATCCTGTGGCATTTTCTCACAACTCCATTTGTTAAAACAGAAGTCTGTTCAGATGCATTACCTTACAGATACTCCCAGAAATTCCCAGCATCAAACATTTCCATTCACCCTTTCTTCCTTTGCCAGCGCCATAGCGATGATATGACCCAAAACAATGGGTATGAGCAACCTGAAGAACAGGGGTTAGAATATCTGTTTTTCTTAAGATCTGGGCTTCAATGAACAACCCGACTCCTGTCAGCGGTTGGCCCAGTAGGCTACCTACTGATCCACAGAAACTGAGTTAAGGTGATCCAAGAGTCAGCATCTAAGAGTGCAGCTCCACGTACTTGCTGGCTGGATGACGCTACAACAGCCAATAACGTCAATGTCCCGACCACAGCTTTGTTCCGGAGATGTGGCCAGCACCAGATGGCGACTCTAATAAGTGGATTGTCTCCCATCACTTGGCACTGTTCTTCATGTTGATGCCAAGAGTGTTATTCCAATAGCTATGAAGGCGCTACTGGCAACTCCCTCCTACACCACTACATAATATCATATTCCAAATGTCAGCAATCAGACAGATGATCTGCCAGTTAATACAGTTGACTAATTGATGAATTTGTGTTACAAAGAAGATTAATTTAGATTCATACACTCATCATCTATGTTGTAGTAGGTAGCAGATGCCTAGGACATACTTATTTAAAGAACTGTTGTCATATTCAAGGCTCCCCAAGTAATGAATAGTTCCCAAACATCATTAAACTATCATTTATCCTCTTGCATTTACTACCCTACTATTGCCACTTAGCAAGTTATTTGTATGCAGATGCTTTATCTTTGATAAATAGTTTTATATCTAACTTTTATGGATTTAGGATTTAACAACTTAAAGTCTGAAATTAGTTCATAGTGAGTCCCCTCTCCATACTGAAGGAACTAAAAAGTGACAACTGATTGGAAAGTATTTTGAAATCTTTAAGCATGGTTTATACTAAATCTCATTAGCTGAAAAGACAGAAGTGCCTCTTTGCGGATGGATTCTTAGACAACTTCAATTTCAAATCTTATCTCTCCTCTTACTCAGGGTCCATTATCCTGTATTTGTTATATTTTAACATAATTTACCCCACAGAGAACCCTTTCTCCCTTACATTTTCAAAATATAGACATCTTCTTTCACACTCATGGGTAATATTGCAAGACTCCATTCCACCTGACAACATTGCCCCTTCCAGAATCTTCTTTTGATGACTGCCATTCCATCCGCTACAGCAACCTCAGATCTGAACTTGCTTGTACTGAAACAGGCATAACAAAGCAACAGCATGCCCAATCATCTTTTTTCTGAGGAATATGTGAAACGCTTACTATGTGCTAAGCCCTGTACTAAGCACTTGGGGTAGGGACCGTCTCTATATGTTGTCAACTTGTACTTCCCAAGCACTTGGTACAGTGCTCTGCACACAGTAAGTGCTCAATAAATACAATTGAAAATATGAACGAATAATAATAATAATGTTGGCATTTATTAAGCGCTTACTATGTGCAAAGCACTGTTCTAAGTACTGGGGAGGTTAGAAGGTGATCAGGTTGTCCCAAGGGGGTTCACAGTCTTAATCTCCATTTTACATAGGAGGTAACTGAGGCACAGAGAAGTTAAGTGACTTGCCCAAAGTCACACAGCTGACAAGCGGCGGAGCTGGGATTTGAACCCATGACCTCTGACTCCAAAGCCCGTGCTCTTTCCACTGAGCCGTGCTGCTTCTCTAATCAGACTGGACATGGTCCATGTCCCATATGGCTCACAGTCTTAATTCCCATTTTACAGATGAGGTAATTTAGACACAGATAAGTTAAGTTTTGACTAATATCACACAGCAGAGAAGTGGCAGAATTGGGATGAGAACTCAGGTCAGCTAACTCCCGGGCCCATGCTCTCTCCATTAGGCTACACTGTTTTCCCATATGTACAGTGTCTGCTCAGTAGCCTTCCTGAATCAACTTTGAAATCTTTTTCACTAATTTTTAGCTCATAATCACCATTTTCCTTTCCTGTTATTTTTAGATTTAAAATCATCCTTCATATTCAGAACTGGTGCTATGAATTGAGAATCTCACTTTCAGGTGTGAGTGTAGCTGACAATCCCAACCATACCATGTACACACAAACCTGTTCTTCTGTAGTCCTGACAGAGCCGCCTCCAATAATGCTCATGGCTACTGGTCCAGGACATGAACATGATGTCACATACATTTCGCCATGGACACAGCATGACATTATGACATCTTATGTGTTAGTTTGCTGAAGGATGGTCACAGCTGCCTAAACTTAGAACGTTTAATCATTTGTTTCACAGCCTGACTGTTCCCTTCCAGGGTCTTTCTGAATGTGGCAGGAGGCAGGTGGAAGGAAGGCTTCTTGCTAAAATTTAAATTATTAGACGTAAGACTGCTAGTACATATATCTGTAGCAAACAAAAGGCAGCCCAGCTGAAAACTGGACTTCCCAGTACTGAGGCAGATTGCTGGTTACTATATCCTGATAAGTTCGCTGTTCTCCCTAATTTCAGAAACCTCTCATGATTACCCATTCCTTTCTTCATCATTTGGAAGGAAACTCTCAACAACTGATTTGCAGGCACTCAATTAGCACTCAGCTGTGACTGCATTTTTGAAAGTTGCCTCTTACCTCATACTTAGAGCATTTCTTCTGTCTCTTTAGCTCTCAGCTTCACCATTTCATGTTACCATGCAGTAGTTGTTAGGATCCATACTGTTGTCTGTTTTATGCTTATTCTCCACTTAGCAATGCCTAGCTCCAGTGCTTCATAGCATCTTGCTATGATGTGACAACAATGGAGAGAAGTGAGATATCAGGATAGTTACTATCACTATCTTATCTCTGATCTCTCCTTGAATATGATGATGATGAGGGCATCTTTGAGGTACTGTGGCATCTCCTCCATGAGTTGAGGAAAAAGTTGATGTAAATCATAAGTGCATCCATTTCCATTCCAGTCTACCTTGGAGGTTTTTCATCAGGAACAGGTGTTCTGTTAGTTTTTATGAGTGTCTGATGGTGATTTCCTTGATACTACAAATAAGTGCCATGGTTTCATATGTTGGTAGGCTTTTCAATTTGTATGCCTCACCTAGAATAGCAGAAGAACTATTTAGGGAAATATTTAAGTGTTATCGCTGTCTGCTCAGTACTCCATGATTGTAGGCTCTTTGTGGGCAGGGAATTTATCTACCAACTCTGTTGTACTCTCAAGTTCTTAGGACAGTACACTGCACAAAGCACTCAAATATAATTGCTTGACCATGACAAGACTGAATATGTATTCATTATTAATATTAATAATTATGGTATTTGTTAAGTGCTTACTATGTGCCAGGCACTGTTCAGCAGAACTGTGATAGTGTGTTTGTACAAAGTACCTTTTAGTGATGAACTTAAGTTATTGGTTTGGAGGCAGCCTTCATAGCCATCAATTTCAACTTGGTCACTTTACCAGTTGTTGCACATACCTGTCAAATTAATTTACAAATCACAAAATAGGCTTCTACAAGACTCTCACCTGTCAAGATTATGTGCACCTAGAATATATTGTTGCTGCATTGGATTGCACTGTTTTGATGGTTTGGAGGCTACTTTCTGATTCATAGTCTGTATTGTCAGTGAGAACTTGGGGCTTATTGCTTTATTATCACAATTCCATTCAGGATGATTTTGTCTTGGAAGATTATATAACATACTTGAGATATCATGATACTAAGATACTATCAGATGTTAAGCATATGCCCTATCAGTTCAAACTTCACAATGTTGCTAAAATCCACCCTTTCCTCTCCATCCAAACTGCTACCACATTAATCCAAGCACTTATCCTGTCCCACCTCAACAACTGCATCAACCTTTTTACTGACCTCTCTGCCTCCTGTCTCTCCACATTCCAGTCTATTTTTCACTCTGCTGTCCAGATAATTTTCTACATGTATCCTCACTCCTCAAGAACGTACAGTGGTTGCCCATCCAACTCCATATCAATGGAAAATGACTTACCATCTGCTTTATAGCACTCAATCACCTTGCCGCTTCCTACCTTCCCTCCCTGATTTTCTACTATAACCCAGCACACATATTTTACTCCTCTAATCCTAACCCACTCACTTACCCTGATCTCATCTACCTCACTGCTCCTCTCCCATGACCTGCCTCTGGCCTGGAATGCCCTCCCTTTTCATATCTGACAGATGATCACTCTCCCCACTTTCAAAGCCTTATTAAAAACCCATCTCCTCAAAGAGGCCTTCCCTAAGCCCTCATTTCCTCCTCTTCTACATCCTTCTCTGCCATCCTTGCACTTGGATTTACAGCCTTTTTTCATCATTCCTTCAACCCCGTAGCACTTATGTACATGTCCATAGTTTCTTCATTTATATTAACATCAGTATTCCGCTCTACACTGTAAGCTAATTGTGGGCAGGGAACATGTCTACCAACTGTCATATTGTACTCTCACAAGTGCTTAGCATATATTCTACACATAAAAAGAGCTCAATAAACGTGATTGATTGATTAGTTTAGTTAGTTGTTTATTTACTACTGCCTTCCCCATATTATAAAATACTTGGGGACATTATAATATATCAATCTTTCTTTTTTTTCTTCAACAGTATTTATTGTTTACTATATTCCAGGCACTGTACTAAGCATTGGGCTAGATATAGCCCCACCTGGCACTCACAGTCTTAATCTCCATTTTACAGATGAGGTAACAGGCAGAGAGAAGTGAAGCGACTTGCCCAAGGTCACAAAGAAGACAAGTGGCAGAGCTGGAATTCGAACCCAGGTTCTACTGACTCCCTAGTCCAGGCTCCATATGCTGCTATACATATTGCTAAGATTACAACACACCACAGCTTCTACTGTGCTCTGAAAATGTAAGTTTTTTTGGAAACTGCTTTTCTAGTAAGTTGTTTCTTAACCTGTGTTCTTTTTCTCTTATTGCTTACATAACCAAATCACTCATCCTTTCTAAATGATTATTCTACCTGCATTAGCACACAAAAATTGATTTTAGCAGAAACATATTTTGGATTTAAACTTCCTAATACTCTGCATTTTTACCCTGAATGGTTGTATTTATTTTAGTAGCCTCAACTTTCATGAATCCTCTTTTACATTTTATTTTTGACTTTGTGTGGGTTCATAAAGCTTATTCAGGTATTGCTCTTCATTAATATTTATGACTGTGCCAACTTGGGCTGGCATAGAAATAGCCTGTTTTCAAGTTGGTTAAATGCCCAACAATGCTGAACTTAGTCCTTGCATTTTGGCATTTTCCATCGCAGATGTAAACTGCTACCTGGAAATATCAAAATGAATGTTTCCCTTTCCTTGTCATTGAAAAAGCATGAAAATAGAAGAGATTGTGAGGTGAGAATATATGGTACTGTTCAGGTGCTGTGTCCATTATTTTCAATTGTATTTTCCCAGAAAGTTCTGAAAGGGCCTACCTTCAGACAGTTTACAGCTTTTGAGTGGTTTTGAACCATATTTTGTTTTTAGGCATATCAAAATTTGTCATTCCAGGTCTAGGTGATTTGCATTAACAATACTGCTGCTACATCTTGTACAAATGCTTTTGCAAGAAGCCACTGGATTTAACATTGGGCTCAATCTTGTATGATTTAGACAAATAAAAGAAATGGGGAGATGAACATTTTGAGGGTCTCACGCTTCATTATCCTACGAGTCATACACATAAATTAATAGGGGAGAAAAGATAATTCTGAGCCTATGTTAGATCTTTGACCTACAAGTAGCAGGGCTCCTTTTGTTTATTCCTTCATTTATTCAGTGGTATGTACTGAATGCCTAATGTGTGCAGAGCATTGTTCCAAACCCTGGGGAAGAATACAAGATGTGATTCTTAACCCTTAATGGAATAAAAATCTAAGGAAAGCTAAGGGATTCAAAAGGAAAGCTTGACTGCTTCCCTCTCAACACCAACACACACACAAATGACTGTAAATTCCTTGAGGGATTATTCTATTAGTTGAGCAGTAAGAGCTCAAATAAAACTGACTGAATAAGAGAAGCAGCGTGGCTCAGTGGAAAGAGCATGGGTTTGGGAGTCAGAGGTCAAGGGTTCTAATCCCGGCGCTGCCAATTGTCAGCTATGTGACTTTAGGCAAGTCACTTAACTTCTCTGTGCCTCAGTTACCTCATCTGTAAAATGGGGATGAAGACTGTGAACCCCACGTGGGACAATCTGATCACCTTGTATCCTCCCCAGCACTTAGAACAGTGCTTTGCACGTAGTAAGTGCTTAACAAATGCCATTATTATTATTATTAAACCAGCATAAGAGCCAGAGGTAATGATGAATGTAATAAGAGCACCAGGACAATATGGCTGAAGGAGCCACTCTCAGCTCCTCAATGCCTGAGCAGGGTTGTCCAGTGGTTAACAGTCATAGCAGCCACAGCTTCACCAATGTTCTGAAGTTTGAGAAAGCAAGCTTCTGCCATGCTACAATTTCTCCCTGCCCAGTTAGGGCAAGGTGGGTTGGGACCCCCACAAACAGCAAAGGGGGAAGCAGCCCAGGTTCCTGGTGGTATAAATGAATGAATGAATGAATTCATATTTATTGAGCGCTTACTGTGTGCTGAGCACTGTCCAGTGTAATCATTGAAGGCACTTCAATGATTAGGTTATACTGAAGTGGCCATTGGGAGCATTAATCAGGGAAGGTCTCGTGGAGGAGGTGTGACTTCAGAAGGACTTTGAAAATGGGAGAGCTATGTTGTATTATATGAGGTGGGGGCAAGTTATACATATAATAATAATTATTATTAGCACTGTTCTAAACACTGGGTTAGATACAAGGTAACCATGTTTTCCCATGTGGGGCTCACAGTCTTAATACCCATTTTACAGATGAGGTAACTGAGGCACAGAGATGGTGAGTGACTTGCCCAAAGTCACACAGCTGACTAGTGGCAGAACCAGGACTAGAAATCATGACCTCTGACTCCCAAACCTGGGCTCTTGCCACTAGGCCATGCTGCTTCCCCTAAAGTAGGAGGGAGAACAGGTATTTAATCCCCATTTCACAGTCAAAGAAATTGAGGCATAGAGAAGTTAAGGGACTTGTCCAAGGTCACACAATAGGCAAGTGGCAGAGCCGGGATGAGAACCCAGGTCCTCTGACTCCTAAGTTTGTAGTCTTTCCACTAGGCTATGCTGGTTCCCATTGACTCTTCCTCTATCTTCCACTCCCTTAATTGTAGGTGACTCTTTAGGCTATGTTTAAGTTCCCACCCCATCACAATTTATACTCCTTTCCATGGGAAGCTTATCTGCTTCCAAAGCTTCAACTATGACCTACCTCAATGGATGCCACCCAAATATACCTTGCTACTCTGGCACCTCTCACTCACACAATCCCACTTCTTTTGCCTCCAGGACATCTCTACATGGATGTCCTGTGGACTGTTTGAGCTCCATATGTCCAAAATTGGAACTCGTCTTCCTTCCCAAATCCTCACCTCAAGATTAATTTCCTATCACAGTCGATAACATCATAACCCTCCCATCTCTCAAGCCCATGAGCTGGCAAAATGACAGAAATATGCAGAGGAAATCTACCAAGAAACTACTCTCCTCTCTCTTTTTCTGTATGCAGAAAGGAAACAAGCTGAATTGGTAGAGAATTATATTTGTAATCTAAGCAGGAGACAGAAGTTCAACCTCTTTCCCCATGATATATTTGCTCCTAGACAATCTACCCTTCAGCTGTGGTGTCTCAGCTTTAGCATCAATGCCAAAGGGAATAATTATACTGAACTTCCATATAGATTTTAAAGGAAATAGCTAATAAAAATTATGATGAAGCTTTCTGACATACCTAATGCAACAAAAATGATAACTACATTTTTTAAAACATCTCAAGAATAAAGAGTTAAATACACATTTATGGGAAAAGATAAATTGTATTTTCTCTTGTTTGGTTTTAAACGTTTTCTAAATAAGTTTCCACTGGAAAAAAAACCCAAACCCTCAAATAACTGCATTAAAAAAATGTCTAATGTGTACAGAAGGTCTTTTAATAGGAGCTCCTTATTTCCCTCAGTATTTAGTTTACAGGATAAACTTTATGTTTTAAAATCTATGATGTGTAAACAATGTATATTTAGGGCACAAACAAAATGATAGTCCTATTTCTGTCCATTCCCTGCCTCCGTTCATCAAACTTTAAGTCTGAAAAATACAACACCACAAGTGAAATCCAAAGCCTGAAGTATTTGTATTTAAGGGCATTAAGCAATGTGCGGGTAAATGATCTGTAGGAGATTCATTAATTCATTCAATCGTATTTATTGAGCGCTTACTGTATGCAAAGCACTGTACTAAGCACTTGGGAAGTACAAGTTGGCAATATATGTGAGGAACCTATTTTTCATGAATTTCATAAAACCTCACATCAACTTTCTATTTTGTGGCTTGCATTTTTCCCAGAGAGTTTTAAAACGAGCAAGTAAGGAAAAAATGATTTCTAAGGAAAAATATTACCTTTCTTAAAATTTGTAAATGGTGGATGCCCTTGTGTTCTTCAGAACCCTCAACTTGAGAGAATCAAGTGAGAAATCCCTAGGCAGTATCTTTTGTAACATCCTTAAACATCATGATCAGTCAGAAACTTGAGTTATTTAAGAAGCGTTCTATGCCATTTCAAATAAAACATGGCACAGGGAAATATTAAAGGAATTAGCTTAGGGTCAGTGAATGCATAATTCATAAATTATTAGCATCAGAACTAACGGAGGTTCTCACATATCAAGCAGCATATGTTCACTGGCATCTGGAGAACAGAAATGAAAGATTTTGATTCAGTGAGTTTGATGGTAATAGAAACTGTCAGAGGCAATGTGTAAAGCACTGTCAGTCTCCTAGGGTTCTAGTCGACTTATGTAACCCATCTCTAAGGGGATAATAAAGGAAGTATATTATAAATCCATGGCACCTAGTCCATTGAGACCAACAATTTTATAGGCTGCATTATTATTGATGATATTATCATTATTATTAGTATTACTACTACTGCAGTATTTGTAAAGCATTCTGCTACGGGCTGGGATATATACACGTTAGCTTGGGCACAGCTCTGTCCCTCATGGACTTTCAATCTAAGTAGGAGAGTAGAACATTGTAGGACCATAGATGAATATTGCCCTAGACTTGGGAACACATCCACACATGACAAATAAAATGAAAGCTAGTATTGCACACTAAACAAGGACATATAAGGTGTGGCTTCAATTGGTCTGTGAACTCTTTCCCTCCTTTACCCCACCAAAGACATCTCCAGAGCATTTCTTATATCCTGAATGTGACCTCAATCCATTCACATGCATGTACGTATGCACAAACACACACACACACACACACCCCCCGCCCCGCCCCGAATCTCTTTAGGTGCTTTAACTCTACCCTCTCCTCTGCATGACAAAGATGTTTCTCCATCCTTATTGATGTCCATTGCCCTTGCCAGTTGTTACAGATGTTTAACTCCCTTGTCAAACCCCCTATCTCCACCATCCATTTCCCCTACTGACTGGCCACCTACTTTATTGAAAAGATTGAATCCAGCAGGCTTGATCTCCCTAAAGTCTCCCCTGCCCCTCGCCAGGCCCTTCCTCCTCCTGCTTCTCCTTCAACTCTTCCATCTTTCCTAGCAATATCTGAAGAGGAGAGCTCCTGCTTTCTCTCAAAATCCACCCCTTCCACCCACGCATCTGACCTGGTCCCTTTGCACCGTATCAAATACTTGCCCCCACACTTTTTCCCTCCCTAACAGCCATCTTCAACTGTTTGTTCTCCAATGACTTCTTCCCCACTGCTTTCAAAAAATGCCCATGTCTCCCTTTACTGAAAAAACCCTCCCTTGACCCCACGGCTCCCTCCAGTTATCACCCCATCTCCCCCCTACCATTCGTCTCCAAACTCCATGAGCAAGTTGTTTACACCCACTGTCTCAAGTTCCTCTCCAACTCTTTCTTTGACAGCCTCAAATCTGGCTTCTGTACCCTTCCCTCCACAGAAATCATCCTCTCTAAGATCACAAATGATCTCCTTCTTGCCCAATCCAATAGCCTCTATTCCATTTTAATCACCCTTGGCCTCTCAGCTGCATTTGACACAGTCAACCACACCCTTCTCCTGGAAACATTGTCCAACCTCAGCTTCACTGACACTTTCCTCTCCTGATTCTTCTATCTTTCTGGCTGCTCATTCACAGTCTCTTTCATGAGCTCCACCTTTGCCTCCCACCCCCTAACTGTAGTTGTCCCTCAAGGTTCACTTCTGGATCCCCTTTCGAAATCTACATATGCAGCCCTGATCACTCTACCTCTCTGCAGTATTGCATATCCTCTTACCTTCAAGACATCTCTACTCAGATGCCCTACCATCACTTCAAACTTAACATGATTAAAAACAGAACTCCTTATCTTCCCACCCAAACCCTGTCACTCCCCTGACTTTCCCATCACTGTAGATAGCACCGCATCCTTTCTTCCTCACAAGCTTTTAACCATGGCTTTATTCTTGTGTTTTCTCTTTCATTCAACCCACATATTCAATCTATCACTAAATCCTGCCAGTTAAACCTCCACGTCATCACAAAAATCTGTCTTTTCCTCTCTATCCAAACTGCTACCACATCTGCTACCAGGTTAATCCAAGCACTTATTCCACCTTGATTACCGCATCAGCCTCCTTGCTGACCTCCCTGCTTCCTACCTCTCCCCACTCCAGTCAATCAGTCCATCAATCGTATTTATTGAGCGCTTACTGTGTGCAGAGCACTGTACTAAGCGCTTGGGAAGTACAAGTTGGCAACATATAGAGACAGTCCCTACCCATGCTCAACTCTAGAGCCCACATCATTTTTCTACAAAAACGTTTAGTACGTTTCCCCACTAATCACCAACATCCAGTGGTTGCCCATCCACCTCCACATCAAAGAAAAAGCCCTCACCATCAGCTTTAAAGCACTCAATCACCTTGCCCCCTCCTACCTCACCTGGCTAGTCTCTTAATGCAACCCATCCCACACACTTTGCTCTGCTAATGCTAACCTACTCATTGTACCTCGATTTTGTCTATCTTGCAGCTGACCTTTGTCCATATCCTGCCTCTGACCTGGAACACCCTCTCTCCTTATATCTGACAGGCAATTACTCTCCCCCACTTCAAAGCCTTATTGAAGTCACATCTCCTCCAACAGCCCTTCCCTGACTAAACCCTCTTTTCCTTTTCTTCCACTCCCTTCTGTGTCTCCCTGACTTGCTCCCTTTATTCAACTCCCCTCCCAGCCCCACAGCACTTAGATATATATATCTGTAAATTCTCCCTCTCTAGATTGTAAGTTCGTTTTGGACAGGGAATGTGTTTAATTGTTATTTTTTATTCTCCAAAGCACTTAGTACAGTGTTCTGCACAGAGTAAGTGCTCAATAAATGATTACTACATCAGCCTCCTCTCTGATCTTCCATCCTCCTTTCTCACCCCGCTTCAGTCTATAATTTACTCTGCTGCCCAGATTATCTTTGTACAGAAATGCTCTGGGCATATCACTCCCCTCCTCAAAAATCTCCAGTGGTTGCCTCTCAACCTACGAATCAAGCAAAAATTCCTCACTCTCAGCTTCAGGCTTTGTCACCTCGCCCCCTCCTACCTCACCCTCCCTTCTCTTCTTCTACAGCCCAGCCCGCACCCTCTGCTCCTCTGCCACTAACCTCCTCACTGTGCCTCATTCTCGCCTGTTCTGCCATTGACCCCTGGCCCTCGTTCTTCCCCTGGCCTGGAATGCCCTCCCTGCACACATCCACCAAAGTAGCTCTCTTCCTCCCTTCAAAGCCCTACTGAGAGCTCACATCCTCCAGTTGGCCTTCCTAGACTGAGCCCCCTTTTTCCTCTCCTCCTCCCCATCCCCACCTCTGCCCTACCTCCTTCCCCTCCCCACAGCAGTTGTATATATTTGTACAGAATTTTTCTTCTACTTATTTTACTTGTACATATTTACTACTCTATTTATTTTGTAATGATGTGCATATAGCTATAATTCTATTTATTCTGACAGAGTTTTGACACCTGTCTACACGTTTTGTTTTGTTGTCTGTCTCCCCCTTCTAGAGTGTGAGCCCGTTGTTGGGTAGGGACCATCTCTATATGTTGTTGACTTTTCCTTCCCAAGCACTTAGTACAGTGCACTGCAAACAGTAAGCACTCAATAAATATGATTGAATGAATGATTGACTATTACTTCTGAATTTGATTTTATGTTTTGTCTGTTTAACATGTTGAATAAGTAAAGGGAAGGAAAAGATCAAAAGAAAGCAATGTAAAAGTCAAAGAAGGCTTTCCAACTGGAAGGCAGATATTATATCTTTTAACTGTTGTACCCCCACAAGGACTTAGTACAGTGCTCTGTACTCAGTAAATGCTCAGTAAATACTACTATTGGTTAATTGATTGATTCAGCCTGACAGTTGGATTAGGCTACTTCAGTCAATTAATCATATTACTGAGTGCTTACTTTGTGCAGAGCACTGTACTAAGCCCTTGGGAGAATACAACACAACAGTATAAGCAGATACATTCCCTGCCCACTATGAGCTTACCGTCTAGCAGGGGTGACAGACAGAGTTAAAGGAGGCATTATTCTGTCACTGGGATGCTACCTTACCCTGACTAGCCTAGAATGAACTCCTATTTTTAAATTAATATGCTCAAAATTATCTTTCATGGATAGTAGTATCTTCCTTGTTAAAGCAACATGGCCTAGTGAGAAGATCACAGCCTGGGAGTCAGAGGATCTAGGTGATAATCCCTGCTCCACTTGCCTTTGGTGTGACCTTGAGAGAGTCACTTAACTTTTATGTGCCTCAGTTTCCTCATATGTAAAATGGGGATTAAATATCTGTTCTCCCCCATTCTTAGGCAGCAAACCCATGAAAGACAGAGACTCTGTCCAACTTGATTATCTTCTATCTACCCCTGTGAAAAATGAAGTGCTTGGTATATAGTAAGCACTTAAACCTAATTCCTGTTGGCATTAGAAGTAATAGTAATCATACTTAGTAAGTGCAACAGACTGTAGCAATGACTTGGGAAAGTATAATAAAAGGACAAGACTTGTTCCCTGCCCAAAAGCAAATCACCCTCTAACAGGGGAAATAATGATAATGATAATAATAATAATAACAATAATAATATTTGTTAAGCACTTACTATGTGCCAAGCACTGTACTGAGTGCTGGGGTAGATACAAGACAACCAGATCCCACATGGGGCTCACAGTCAAAGTAGGAGGGAGAGCAGGCATCGAATCCCCATTTTGTGAATTAGGGAACTGAGGTACAGAGAGGTTAAGAGACTTGCCAAAAATCACACAGCAGTTTGTAGTGGAGTCATGATTAGAACCCAGGATTCTGACTCCCAAGCCCATGCTCTTTCCTCTAGGCCATGCAGTAAAATCTATTTACAACCAGAGGGAACAGGAGAAGAACCAAGATTAACTAGGGAATTGAATGAGTATAATAAAATGAAATGCATCAAAATAAATCACTGAATGTACAACAAAATACACAACTATACACAGATACTGAGAATGGGCATATATAAATGAGTGTTAAAGATGGCTGTTGGATTAATATGACACGGGGATGGTGGGAATTAATAGAGGAAGGCTTTCTGGAGGTGGTGGGATTTAAAGAGAACTTTGAAGATGTCAAGGGCTGAGAGATGGCAAAACAAAAATATAAATGAATGGAAAGGAATGGAAAAAGGATCAAAGAGAGGAAAGGGAGAGGAACATAGCAGGAAAGAAGGGAAAGAAAAAAGAAGGGAGGGAGGGTACAGGCTAAAAGAAATAGAGAAATGAGAGAGAACATGGAGGAGGGGAAAAGGGAGGGAATGGAAAAAGGACAAAGGGGATAGAGGAGGAAGAAGAGGGTGGAGAAAAGGGAGAAGCAGATGGGAAGGGGGTGAGGAAAGACAGAGTCTTAGGATTTACAAAAATCCTATCTTGTAAATAGGAAATTACCTAGAAATACTAAGTATTCTAGTACAAAGACTGTTTTCTCAAAGCCAAAATTGAATCAAGCTGCAACTCCAGGAATATCTTACAGAGAGTGACTTCAGAAGATACAGTTTATATAAACTGGCAGGAGACACCTTAATAAGGCATAGCTTAATAAATCAAATTTAAACAGCTCAGTAGGGGGAGGTTAAGAGTAGAGGGACCAGAGGGGGAAATAAGAAACAGTCATATTTTCAACAAGTACTCCTGCTGGTCAGTGATAAGAGAACAATGAAACCTGACCAAAAAAGTAGAGGAAATTTCCATTTTAGTGCCACTGGTAAACTCAATGCTAATTTTCTCATCTTCTGTTGGTTTTTTGCCTTGCCTCTCTCACTCCCAGCAACATGGATCCCTGTTCTCTCTCCTTTGAACCACCTCTCCAGCCATCAGTTAATCAGTAGTTATCTTCTAATAATAACAACTGTGATATTTGTTAAGCCCTTACTATGTGCCAAACACTGTACTGAGCACTGGGTTGGATACAAGCAAATCGTGTTGGATACAGTCCCTGCCCTAAATGGGGCTCACAGTCTCAATTCCCATTTTACAGATGAGGTAACTGAGGCCCAGAGAATAATAGCTGTGTTATTTGTTAAGCGCTACTATGCGCCAGGCACTGTTCTAAGCACTGGGGTGGATACAAGCAAATCGGGTTGGACATAGTCCCTGTGTCCAAATGAGGTTCATAATCTCAATTCCCATTTTACAGATGAGGTAACTGAGGCCCAGAGAAGTGAAGTGACTTGCCCACAGTTACACAGCAGATGTGGTAGAGCCAGGATTAGAACTCATTACTGTCTGACTGCCAGGCCCATGCTCTGTCCACTACACCATGCTACTCTGAGGCACCTTCTTTGTCCAGAACACAGTACCAAGTGTTTGGTAGAATACGATTGAGTTAGAAGTCACTGATACATTATTTCAATGGTATTTGTTAAGCACTTATTATGTGCCATTCACTGTACTAAGCGCTGGAATAGATACAAGCTAAACAGGTTGGACACAGTCCATATCCGATGTGGGGTTCACAGTCTTAATCCCCATTTCACCGATGAGGCAACTGAGGTATACAGAAGAGAAGTGACTTATCCAAGGTCATAAAGCAGATATGTGGTAGAGCCAGGATGAGAATTCAGGTCCTTTGACTTGCAGGTCCGTGCTCTTTCCACTAGGCCATGCCCTCAAAGACCTGATCTGCCCTCATTATATTTGAGGGAAGAAAATATCTACCGTCTGCTCTCAAAGATTTACAGTCTAGCAGGGAAGAAAATCCATCAATCAATCGATCAGTGATGTTTACTGGTGCACAGCACTGTACAAAGCACTTGGGAGAGAACAAGAGAGCATAGTTGGTAGGTGAAATCCTGACCATAAGTCCTAGAAGTAGGAAGAAGTGGACTAAACATTTTTTTAGAAAAATGATCTGGGTAGCAGAGTTATGTATGGACTAGAGAAGGGAGAGACAGGAGGAAGGCCTCATTGTGGGCAGGGAATGTGTCTGCTATACGGTTGTGTTGTACTCTCCCAAGCTCTTAGTACAGTGCTCGGCACAGAGTAAGTGCTCAGTAAATATGATTGATGGATTAAAGGGAAGCCAGTGAAGAGGTGGAAGACATAGTTCAAGAGGGGTACAGTAAGTGCTGGATCAGTGTAGTAGTAATTTGGATGAAGACGAAAGAGTAAAGTTTAGCAATGGTGGGAAAGTAGAAATGACAGGGTTTGGTAATAGACTGATTATGTGGGTTGAATGAGAAGCAGCATGGCCTAGTGGATAGAGGATGGGCCTGGGATTCAGAAGGACCTGGGTTCCTAACCCTGAGTCCGCTACTTGTCTGCTGTGTGACCTTGGGCAAGTCTCTTTACTTCTCCGTGCCTCAGTTCCCTCATCTGTAAAATGGGGATTAAGACTGTGAGCCCCATGTGGGACATGAACTGTGTCCAATCTGATTATCTTGGATCTATCCCAGAAGTTTATAGCATGGCCTAGTGGATAGAGCACCATCCTGGGAATCAGAAGGATCTGGCTTCTAACCCCGGCTCCAACATGTGTCTACTGTGTGACTTTAGGCAAGTCACTTCAATTCTTTAGGCCTCAGTTATCTTATTTGTAAAATGGGGATTAAGATTGTGAGCACTTTGTGGGACAGGGACTGTGTCCAACCTGATTTCCTTGTATCCATCCCAGTGCTTAGAACAGGATCTGGCAAAAGTAAGAACTTAACAAATACCATTATTAATATTAGAGTGCCTGGCACATAGTAAGCATTTAACAAATACCTCCCCCAAAAAGGACTGTGAGTTAAGTTGAGGAAATATCAAATTTATGAGCTTCTGAGACTGGTAGGAAGATGGTTTTGTCCTCAGTGATTGGAAAATCAATTGTAGTCTCCCAAGTGCTTAGTACAGTGCTCAGAACACAGTAAGTGTTCAATAAATACCATTGATTTATTGATTGAGTAGAGACCATTAGATTTGGCAAGAAGGAAATCATTTGTGACCTTAGAAAGGACAGTTTCCATGGAGTGGAGAGGGCGGAAGCCAGACTGGAGGGAATCAAAGAAAGAATTGGAGGAAAGGAAAGGAAGTTAGAGAAGCAGCATGGCTTAGTGGAAAGAGCACGGGCTTGGGAGTCAGAGGACATGGACTCTAATTCCCACTTGACCACTTGTCGCTGTGTGACCTTGGGCAAGCCACTTAACTTCTCTGTGCCTAGTTACCTCATCTGTAAAATGGGGATTAAGACTGTGAGCCCCATGTGGGACAACCTGATTACCTTGTATTTACCCCAGTGCTTAGAACAGTGCTTGGCACCTAGTATTTAACAAATACCATTATTAATATTATTATTATTATTAAAGGATGGATTTTTTTAGTATAAGGGATACATGGGCATGTTTGAAAGCACTGGGTAACTCTCCAGGTGCGATCCTGAGAGGAGCCACTTTCCTCACTACCCTTCAAATCCAATCCCTAATTTGTATGTCCCCACTGAAGGCTAGGATTCACTGGAGGCACAGGGGAAGGTGCAGAGCCCATCTGGGACTATGCACCCCTCTACCTGCTAATTCATCCCACTGTCCTGGGAGACGGCAGCAGGGAGTGGTTGCTGGGGAGTGGGAGGAAAAGAGAAATGAAGAGGGAAGTGGAGAGGGATGAGGGCATGCTGAGGGAGGTTTGAGAGGGTCACTGGAGGTTGGAGACGTACTTGCATTGGTGACTGAGAAACGGCATGGGGGCCAGGAGAATGGGATGGGGAATAATGGGATGGGCTGTTGAAAATAGGGGAGGGGTCTGCCTCCTCTCTCCCATTTCTCTTTCACCACCATTTCTCAGTCCTCACTGACTTAAATGTCACTAAACACTTTCTCTAGAAATCCTCTCAAATCCTCCTCCAGCCTTTCCCTTCCCAGCTTCTACCTCTAGCTCATCCCTAATGCCCTGCACTTGCAGCTACATAACTGCCAGAAAAAAAGCAAAGGAATCAAAAGAAAGCTGTCCTTTGCCTTTTTCCTCCACCCAGGCCCTCTCACAGGCACATACCTATACAGGTGCACACATTTATCAGTGCATTTCATTTTGGAAGTAGGTTCATTCACACCTCAGGATCCGGCAATTCCTGTTAGAAGAACAAGTCATTGCATCTTCTCTTTTTTTTTTTTTTGGATTCCATCTATAATACAGGAACCCAGAGAGTGCCTTCAACTAGCAAACTGTATATGATCCACTGAATTTTAAATGGTTGTGCTGCTATTAAACCCATACATAAGTCTCTAATATTTAGAAAGTACTGAAAGGAAAGGATCACAAAGGTGATCATATAAAAATATAAAATCATAAAATCATAAAATCATATAAAAATATCACAGTAGGAAAAAAGTTAATGCCTTAGTTCAAGTGAAATATAATTTTGAAAATAAAACTAAACAAAGTAGTGAACGTAAGAAGGGCATTTTTGTTTTGAATCACTGATCAGAAAATTTTCATATCTGCAAATGAGCAGACATAAAAGCAGACTGAAAATCAATAACCAGATTTGGCCCATGTCTTAATAGTGTTGGCCATATCTGACTAGTTGGCAAGCTATGATAAAAAGGGTTTGTGCATCTGTGTTACAATTCAGCACCAAGACTAAGAAGACTAGGATGAGGAGAGGGAGATGGTAGGGGGTGGGGAGAAAGGGGAGCTAGAGAAGGGAGATGTGGAGGGGAAAGAGGAGGCACTCTTCTGGAAAAAATACCTCTTTTCTACCTTCTCCCTCCTCTTTCCCTTCCCCCATCCCCTCATCTTTCTCTCAGACCCCCCCCTCAGGTCTCATAGTGAGAAGAGGGGAGTCAGCTGATTAAGGGCTACTGCCCAGGGGTGTTGCAATCTTTGCATTCCCTCTTCAACCCTGCCCCAAGCCTCTGGAAAGGGACAAGAGGGTGAAGGGGAAGTCGGGCTTATAACAGCAGAGTTGGGGTTGGAAATGTCTGCAGTTCTCTGTGAGCTCGTTCAGGAGTGTAACCTCCAAGTACTAAAGAGGGAAAAATTGCAATCAATCAATAGTATTTACTGACCACTTACTGGGTGCAGAGCACTGTACTAAGTTCTGGAGTAGATTCAAGATAATGAGGTCCGACACAGTCCCCATCCACATGGGGCTCACAATCTAAGGAGTAGGGAGAATAGTTATTTAATCCCCATTTTCAGATGATGAAAATGAGGCACCAAGAAGTTAACTGGCTTGCCCAAGGTCACACAAGAGGCAAATGGCAGAATGGAGATTAGACTCCTGGTCCTTTAACTTATAGGCCAATTCTCTTTCTTCTAAGCCATGCTGGAAAGAAGGAGTGAGACAGACAGATAGTGGAAGGAAAAAGAGCACAACAAGGAACTGACAAAGTCAGGGAGAAAGAGGAAGTGTTCCTAGGGAGATGGTTATGAAACCTATCTGGCTGTGAGAGAGGCAGCAGTGATAGCTCTCTTTGAGCTACAACTCACAATCAATCAATCAATCAATCAATCGTATTTATTGAGCGCTTACTGTGTGCAGAGCACTGTACTAAGCGCTTGGGAAGTACAAGTTGGCAACATATAGAGACAGTCCCTACCCAACAGTGGGCTCACAGTCTAAAAGGGGGAGACAGAGAACAAAACCAAACATACTAACAAAATAAAATAGAATAGATATGTACAAGTAAAATAAATAGAATAATAAATATGTACAGACATATATACATATATACAGGTGCTGTAGGGAAGGGAAGAAGGTAAGATGGGGGGATGGAGAGGGGGACGAGGGGGAGAGGAAGGAAGGGGCTCAGTCTGGGAAGGCCTCCTGGAGGAGGTGAGCTCTCAGTAGGGCCTTGAAGGGAGGAAGAGAGCTAGCTTGGCAGATGGGCAGAGGGAGGGCATTCCAGGCCCGGGGGATGACGTGGGCTGGGGGTCAATGGCGGGACAGGCGAGAACAAGGCACGGTGAGAAGATTAGCAGCGGAGGAGCGGAGGGTGTGGGGTGGGCTGTAGAAGGAGAGAAGGGAGGTGAGGTAGGAGGGGGCGAGGTGATGGAGAGCCTTGAAGCCCAGGGTGAGGAGTTTCTGCCTGATGCGCAGATTGATTGGAGATTTTTGAGGAGGGGAGTAACATGCCCAGAGCGTTTCTGGACAAAGACAATCCGGGCAGCAGCATGAAGTATGGATTGAAGTGGGGAGAGACACGAGGATGGGAGATCAGAGAGAAGGCTAGTGCAGTAGTCCAGACGGGATAGGATGAGAGCTTGAACGAGCAGGTAGTGGTATGGATGGAGAGGAAAGGGCGGATCTTGGCAATGTTGCAGAGCTGAGACTGGCAGGTTTTGGTGACGGCTTGGATGTGAGGGGTGAATGAGAGAGCAGAGTCGAGGATGACACCAAGGTTGCGGGCTTGTGAGACGGGAAGGATGGTAGTGCCGTCAACAGAGATGGGAAAGTCAGGGAGAGGGCAGGGTTTGGGAGGGAAGACAAGGAGTTCAGTCTTGGACATGTAGAGTTTTAGGTGGCAGGCAGACATCCAGATGGAGATGTCCTGAAGGCAAGAGGAGATGTGAGCCTGGAGAGAGGGGGAGAGAGCAGGGGCAGAGATGTAGATCTGGGTGTCATCAGCGTAGAGATGATAGTTGAAGCCGTGGGAGTGAATGAGGTCACCAAGGGAGTGAGTGTAGATGGAGAACAGAAGGGGACCAAGCACTGAACCTTGGGGAACCCCTACAGTAAGGGGATGGGAGGGGGAGGAGGGGCCTGCAAAAGAGACTGAGAATGAACGACCAGAGAGATAAGAGGAGAACCAGGAGAGGACGGAGTTTGTGAAGCCAAGGTCAGATAGCGTGTTGAGGAGAAGGGGGTGGTCCACAGTGTCGAAGGCAGCTGAGAGGTCGAGGAGGATTAGGATAGAGTATGAGCCGTTGGATTTGGCAAGCAGGAGGTCATTGGTGACCTTTGAGAGGGCAGTTTCCGTGGAATGTAGGGGACGGAAGCCAGACTGGAGGGGTCGAGGAGCGAGTTGGTGTTGAGGAATTCGAGGCAGCGCGTGTAGACAACTCGTTCAAGGAGTTTGGAAAGGAATGGTAGGAGGGATATGGGGTGATAACTAGAAGGTGAGGTGGGGTCAAGAGAGGGTTTTTTTAGGATGGGAGAGACATGGGCATGTTTGAAGGCAGAGGGAAAGGAACTGCCCACAAGGCACCTACAATACTGATGGGGAGCACAGACATGGACATGCAAGCAGTGGAATCATAATAAATGACATTAAATAGTTGATTGGCTATCAACTTCACTGCCACTGTCTTCTCATGGTTCTCTTCTCTCTGGCTCATCCATTGCTCATTTTCAGTCTCTTCCATGGGTTCTTCCTCTGCCTCCCACCCTAGGTTCAGTTCTTCATCTACACCCACTCCCTTAGAGAACTCATTCGCTCACATGGCTTTGAATACCACTTCTGAGGTCCAGAAACTTACCCAAGGTCACACAGCAGACGCGTGGAGGAGCCAGGATTAAAACACAGGTCCTTCTGACTTTCAGGCCTGTGCTCTATCCACTAGGCCATGCCGCTTCCCAAGCCCTGAAAGAGATGCAAGATTCAGGCTCTACCAGAACAACTCTGAGAAATGGCTCACGAAGGGCCGGTTCAGCCATGGTGGATGAAGCAGTAGCAACAATGCCTGCTATTGTTGCTACCCAAGAGGAGGAGGGTGAATAAGAAGGGGCTGGAAAACATTCTCAACTACATTACCTAAAGCTCCAGTTGCAAGGGTTGGAGAAAATAATAATAATAATAATATTTATTAAGTGCTTACTACATGCCAAGCACTGTTCTAAGCACTGTGGTAAATACAAGGTAATCAGGTTGTCCCACGTGGGGCTTACAGTCTCAATCCCCATTTTACAGATGACATAACTGAAGCACAGAGAAGTTAAGTGACTTGCCCAAGGTCACACAGCAGACAAGTGATGGAACTGGGATTAGAACTCATGACTTCTGACTCCCAAGCCCGTGCTTTAGCCACTAGGTCATGCTGCTCCAGATGTGCTGGGTCATGGGTTGTCCCGTTTTCCCTCTCCGAGAACCTCCAGTGGTTGCCCATCCACCTCCACAATAACAGAAACTGCTTACCACCGGCTTTAAAGCACTCAATCACCTTGCCCCCTCCTAGCTTACCTCACTACTCTACTATTACAACCCAGCCTGCACACTTGGCTCCTCTAATGTTAACCTTCTCAACTGTACCTCCATCTCGATCTATCTCACCACTGACCCCTCGCCCACCTCCTACCTTGGCCTGGAGCACCCTCCCTCCTCATATCTGACACTCTCCCCCACTTAAAAGTCTTATTGAAGGCACATTTCCTCCAAGAGGCTGTCCCTAAGCCCTCCTTCCCCCATCTCCTACTCACTTCTGCATCACCCTTACTTGCTCCCTTTATTCATCCACCCTCCTAGCCCCACAGAATTTATGAACATATCTGTAATTTATTTATATTAATGTCTGTCTCCCCATCTAAAGTATAAGTTCATTGTGGGATGGGAATGTGTTTGTTTATTGTTATATTGTACTCTCCCAAGCCCCTCTCAGGGTCTCATCTGGAGAGTTTCCAGTACTCTACCAGTCTCGACTATGGGAGGGACAGTCAATCGGAGGCATATCCATTCCATTTCTAGCTTGAGCAGTGTCTAGTTAGTGGAAGGCAATCTGGTACAAGTCAAAACTCACCTGTTAGTGTGCAGAGGAGGCAGTGGTAAACCACTTCTGTATTTTTACCAAGAAAACTCTATGGATACATTACCAGAATGATTGCAGACAGAGGCGGGGTGTTCTGGGAAAGTTGTGTCCGGGGCATTGCTATGGGTGGGAGAAAACTCCACAGAATGAGACAAGACTCTCTCAAATGCTTAGTACAGTACTCTGCACATAGTAAGCGCTCAATAAATATGATTTACTAACTTAATCATCCTATTGATATGCACTCATGCCCACCAGCCATTTTAGAGAAAGTAAGCACCCACTGATCAGCTTCTGCAGCAGTGGTGACACTTGCATTTGCTAATTACAATCCATGGACTAACCCCAAGGAGGTGGTTTCTCCAATGCTGAGAAGCCCTGGGGTGGTCATACCCATGGTGTTGATGTTTGTGTAGTGGGGAGTGAGTGTCTGCATGAGTCAAAGTCCTGATATTTAGACTATGGACCTTTTGGATAATAATAATAATAATAATGATGGTATTTATTAAGTGCTTACTATGTGCAAAGCACTGTTCTAAGCGCTGGAGCACTGTTCTAAGCACTGGCACAATGATAGGCACAATGCAGTTCCCCACATTTGGAAGAGAAGTGAAAAAACAGGTGGTGCTCAACAAGGAACAACTGTAAATAACAATAAAACATGGAACATGTGTTTGTTAAACTCAAAGTAAAGCATCTGATTTGTATTTCACTTAATGTTATTTGGGAGAGCATATTGTTAAAAAAAACACACAACAAAACTAGGCTAACCAACTGCTCTTTGAAATGTTCTTTATTTTTGAATGTTTTAAAACTGTGTTAATATTGTCTTCAGGGATTCTAATTGTTTGAAAAAAATGTAATTAGCTGGCATTTGTTTTTATTCTCTCCATTACTGAAGCCCCAAAGGGCCAAAGTTCAGGAAACAGGAGGGAGAAGAGATGGAGAGGTTGCCAAGTGAAAATAATTCACAGCTGGACACTGGTTTACAGGAAGAACTGGGTTGGGGTTGGGTGTTAATTTGGGCAAGGAGTTTGAGAAAACCAGAAAGGAAAGAAATAAAATGACTCTGGGCCTGCATTCAAGTCCCAAGGTCTTTCCTCATTGGAATCACTTTAATTACTGTCCGTTAGTGGTTTATTTGTTGGTGAGTTTCCTTCTCTTTGTGGCTTGCAAGACCAGAGATGGGTCCATTTTCCAAATCCGGGAACGATTCCATTGTAAAATAATGTTTTTTTTATTACCATGTCCTGGGAAGAAATGATCATTGAAGGACAGATTAAGCCTATTGTTCCAATCCTTTCAAAATGAAAACACATCACTTGCAATAAGCATCCACCTATGCCACCTGCCAAAAGAACCAATTCCGCTCTTCATTCCCTTTATACAACTTATGTAGAGCATCTGAGGACAGAGTCTGTGACTCCATGAACATTATAAAACAAAGACGATTTCTGAACAGTTTTCCATTAAATCTCACCACTTTTGTATTCCACCAAAGTCCCCACTTGAGATGGTAGCTAAACTCATTCAATCGTATTTATTGAGTGCTCACTGTGTGCAAAGCACTATACTAAGCACTTGGGTGAGTACAATATAACAACAGACATATACCTGCCCACAATGAGCTCACAGTCTAGAGGAGGAGATGACAGACATGAATGTGAATAGATTGAATAAATATATATGAATAAATAAATAAGAGGGACATACAGATAATAATAATAATGATGACATTTATTAAGCGCTTACTATGCGCTAAGCACTGTTCTAAGCGCTGGGGAGGTTACAAGGTGATCAGGTTGCCCCACGAGGGGCTCACAGTCTTCATCCCCATTTTACAGATTAGGGAACTGAGGCCCAGAGAAGTGAAGTGGCTTGCCCAAAGTCACACAGCTGACAAGTGGTGGAGCCAGGATTTGAACGCATAACCTCTGACTTCAAAGCCCAGGCTCTTTCCACTGAGCCACGCTGCTTCTCTTATAATAATACTTCTTATATATAATATATATATAATATAATAATATAATATGTAATTCTTCTTCTCTAATAATACTTGTTAGGCTGTTAGGTGCTTACTATATGCTCAGCACTGTTCTAAGTGCTGGGGTAGACACAAGTCAATCAGGTTGGACCCAGTCCCTATCCCACCTGGGGCTCACACTCCTAATCCCCATTTTACAGATGAGGGAACTCAGGCCCAGAAGTGAAGTGATGAAGTTAACCCTGTGGCTAGCGAGGGTTGGAAGGGGGCGGGGGTGGTCAGAGGGTTCAGTGGGGCTTACCCACACTGGAATGGGATCCCACAGCTGTATGGGAACCCACCTGGCCCAGCCCCACTCAGGGACCACCCACACCCCATACCATGAGCAGCATCACCATCCAGTTCGGGAAGATGACTGGGAGGAGGGAGAGTGGGAGAGAGAGGGCCAGTGGCCGCTTGTCCGAGGCCGGAAAATGCAGCAGCCCCAGCTCTGACAGGTGCTGTGGGGATGAGAGGGAGGATGAATGAAGGAGCAAGTAAGAGTGGTGCAGAAGGGAGAGGGAGAAGTGGAGAGGAGGGCTTAATCAGGGAAGGCTTCTTGGAGGAGATGTGCCTTCAATAAAGTTTTGAAGTGGGGGGAGCAATTATCTTTCTGATATGAGGAGGGAGGGCTTTCCAGGCCAGAGATAGGATGCGGATGAGAGATCAGTGGCGAGATAGATGAGATCGAGGTTCATTGACTCATTTTGATCATGATTAGATTGTAAGCTCCTCAAAGGTGGAGAGCACATCTTTGAATTATTTAATGTTTTCCCTGACCACCTTTTCCAGGGCAGGGTACACAGTGTGTTCTCAGTACTGACTGTGATAATGATAATAATAATGATTATAATAATGATGATGATGGTAATTGTTAAGCACTTACTATGTGTCAAGCACTGTTCTAAGCACTGGGGTAGATACAAGGTAATCAAGTTGGACACAATCCCTGTCTAACATGGGGCTCTCAGTCTTAATCCCCACTATACAGATAAGGTAACTGAGGCACACAGAAGGTAAATGACTTGCCCAAGACACACAGCAGACAAGTGGTAGAATTGTGATTAGAACCCATGTCCTCTGACTCCCAAAGCCCGTGCTCTTGACACTGGGCTATGCTGTTTCCCTGAGGGTGATAATTACCATCAACAAATGGTAAGCTTCCAACACAATGAAACACAATCTACAGCTTAAAAGTTATGGTGCTTTGAATTGTTCTAACATATTGTTGCAAGCCCCACTGAAATGACCGGAATGCCCTCCCTACACACATACACCAATCTAGCTCTCTTCCTCCCTTCAAAGCTCTACTGAGCACTCACCTCCTCTGAGAGGCCTTCCCAGACTGAGCCCCCCCTTTTTTCCTCTCCTCCTCCTCCTCCCCTCCTCATCGCCCCCCTCCCTCCCTCCACCCTACCCTCTTTCCCTCCCCACAACGCTTGTGTATATTTGTACATATTTATTACTCTATTCTATTAATGATGTGTATATAGCTATAATTCTATTTATTCTGATGGTATTGACACCTGTCTACTTGTTTTGTGTTGTTGTCTGTCTCCCCCTTCTAGACTGTGAGCCCGTTTTTGGGTAGGAACCGTCTCTATATGTTGCCGATTTGTACTTCCCAAGTGCTTAGTACAGTGCTCTGCACACAGTAAGTGCTCAATAAATACGATTGAATGAATGAATGAATGACTTCATATATTTTACGTTAGATTTTTCCTTTTAGGAAACAAACATAAATTCAAGTCTGTGGGAATGCCTGGGTTCAAGAGGTTTGTAGCATCCACAGAAACCCATGACGATCTAGGTTAGGATAATTTTGCTTTCCCGCAGTACACAGACTTGACCGTGCAGCCTTAGAATCTTGGGAGGTTAGGCACATGCTCTCATTTATTTTCCAAATGGCCTTGTTAATACAGGCCAGAGAGGGGTTTGATCCTCCCTTAGTGGTTACACTCAAGATCATTTATAGATGATACAGTGGTAAGATTTACAAGAATAACAATCTGGGAATAGACCTCCTTCTATAAATTCCTTCATTCAATCATATTTATTGAGTGCTTCCTGTGTGCAGAGCACTGTACTAAGCAGCTTGGGAAGTACAAATCGGCAACATATAGAGACAGTTCCTACCCAACAACGGGCTCACAGTCTAGAAGGGGGAGGCAGACAACAAAACAAAACAAGTAGACAGGTGTCAATACCATCAGAATAAACAGAATTATAGCTATATACACGTTATTAATAAAATAGAGTAATAAATATGTACAAATTTACACAAGTTCCATGGGACAAGGAAGGGGGTAGGGTGGAGGGAGGGAGTGGGGGTGATGGGGAAGGGAGGAGGAGCAGAGGACTGTGTGCAGAGCACTGTACTAAGCCTTATGATGAACATCTCCAATCAATCATTGTGTGCAGAGCACTGTACTTGGGAAAGTATAATACAACAGAGTTGGTAGGCTTGTTCCCTGCCCATCATGAGCTTATATGACAGGTTTTAAAAGTAGTCCACTGCCATTCTGATTTGACTCCACAAATTGGAATGACCATTTGAAGAGGTTTTCCTATGTTTCAGCACTGAAAGCCTTTGGCCTTAAAGAGGGTTCTTGTCTAAGGTGGTGAATGACTAAAGATTTTTGCAGGAAGTTTTCCACATGCAGTATAAACATTCCCATGAAAGAGAAGAGGATTTGTTAATATTTGAGGAAAACCATGAGAATAATGGTTTTCCACATGCAGTATAAACATTCCCATTAAAGAGAAGAGGATTTGTTAACATTTGAGGGAAACCATGAGAATAACGGTGGGGCTTTCCATAAAAGATTCATACTCATTAACGTAAGGTCTACAATATGTGGAAACAGAGAAAAAGAGAGGAAGGAAAGGAAGGGAGGAGGAAGGAATTATATTTATATTAATGTCAGTCTCCCCCTCTAGACTGTAAGCTCATTGTGGGCAGGTAATGTGTCTATTGTTATTATTGTACTCTCCCATGTGCTTAGTACAGTGCTCTGTACATACTAAGTGCTCGATAAATTCAACTGAGGAAGAAAGGAAGGAAGGAAAGAAAGAAATTGAGAGAGATGGAAAGAGAGAGGAGGGGTGGGAAGAGAGAGTGAGAGAGACAAGCAGTGTGGTTTAATACATATGCATTTATGTACATATCCATAATTTATCTCCCTCTTTAGATTCCCCTCAAAGTTCATTGTGGGCAGAGAAAGTGCTTACCAACTCTGTTAAAACTGCACTCTCTACCAGGTTCTTGGTATAGTGCCCTGCACAAAGGAAGTACTCAATAACTATCATTGATTGACTGGTTGATTGATAATGAAAAGAGTGCAGAACTAGAAGCCAGACCAGTGCTCTACATCCATCTCTGCCACTTAAGGAAGTCACTTCACTGTGACTCATTTTAATTCCCTAAAAATATGGATTCAATACCTGTTCTCCTACTTCCTTAAACTGTGAACCCATGTGGGACAGGAAATGTCTGATCTAATTGTATTGTAGCTTGTCCAGTGCAAACCCTTAATATAATAATAATAATAATAATATGAAATACTATTACTACTAATAATAATAACACTGACAGACAGGAGCTAGAAATTGATGGGACCATTGCAAAGTCTCATTCAAAACAGGAATGAGCCATGAAAGCAAGATTATTGTGAAGAGTCGATCAATCAATCAATACTTGATGATGATGGTATTTGTTAAGTGCTTACTAGTGTGCCAAGCATTGTTCTAAGCGCTGGGGGGATACAAGTTGATCAGGTTGTCCCACATGGGGCTCCCAGTCTTAATCCCCATTTTACAGATGAGGTAACTGAGGCACGAAAAAGTTAAGTGATTTGCCCAAAGTCACACAGCTGGCAAGTGGCAGAACTGGGATTAGAACCCATAGCCTCTGACTCCCAAGCCCGGGCTCTTTCCACTGAGTCATGCTGAGCACTATACTAAGAGCTTAGGAGAATACAATTTATCCTATCCTGCCCATATGAGCCTCCTTGCTTCCTCCCTGCCTCCTCTCTCTCTCTCTCTCCACTCCAGTCCATACTTCACTCTGCTGCCTGGATCATTTTTCTACAAAAATGTTCAGTCCATGTTTCCCCACTCCTCAAGAATTTCCAGCTGTTGCCCACCCACCTCCGCATCAAACAGAGCTCCTTACCATCAACTTACCATCACCTTGCCCCCTCCCACCTCATCTTGCTACACTCCTACTACAACCCATCCTGCACACTTTTCTCCTGTAATGCTAACCTATTTCACTGTACCTCAAACCACATCTATATCGCTCCTGACCTTTCGCCCACATCCTGCCTATGGTCTGGAATGCCCTTCCTCTCCATATCTGACCATTACTCTCCCTCCCAATAAAGCCTTATTAAAGGCACATCACCTCCAAAAGGCCTTCTCTAAGCCCTCTTTCCCTTTTCTTTCAGTCTCTTCTGTGTCACTCTGACTTGCTCCCTCTATTCATCGCCTCCCCCGACCTAGCCCCAAAGCACTTATGTACATATCTATAATTTATTTATAAATTATTGAGCCCCCTTTTCCCTCTCCTCCTTCCCCTCCCCACAGCACTTGTATATATTTGTACAGATTTATTACTCTATTTACTTTACTTGTACATATTTACTATTCTATTTATTTTGTTAATGATATGCATATAGCTACAATTCTATTTGTTCTGACGATTTTGACACCTATCTACATGTTTTGTGTTATTGTCTGTCTCCCCCTTCTAGACTGTGAGCCCATTGTTGGGTAGGGACCATCTCTATATGTTGCCGACTTGTACTTCCCAAGCGCTTAGTACAGTGCTCTACACACAGTAAGTGCTCAATAAATACAATTGAATGAATGAAGGAATGACTTTATATTAATGTCTATCTCCCCCTCTAGACTATAAGCTCACTGTGGGCAGGAAATGTGTTATATGGTACTTTCCTAGGTGCTTAGTACAGTAAGCACTCAGTAAATACGATTGACTGATGGACTGATGGACTGAACAGAGTTGGGAGACAAATTCCCTGCACACAAAGAGCTTATGGTCTAGAGGGGGAAAGTTCATTCACTCATTCATTCAATGGTATTCACTGAGTGCTTACTGTGTGTAGACCACTGTACTAAGTTAAGTGACTTGCCCAAAGTTAAACAGCTGACAAGTGATGAGGCTGGGATTAGAACCCATGACCTCTGACTCCCAAGCCCGTGCTCTTTCTACTGAGCCACGCTGCTTCTCGAGAGATAGTCCCTACCCAACAATGGGCTCACAGTCTAGAAAGGGGAGACAGACAACAAAATAAGTAGATGGGTGTCAATACCATCAGAATAAATAGAATTATATAAAATGTAAGCTCATCTCTAGACTTTAAGCTCATTGTGGACAGGGAATGAGTCTATCAACTCTGTTGTATTCTCCCAAGAGTTGTATTGCATTCTCCCAAGAGTTTAGTACTGTGCTCTGCACCCAGTAATAAATACCATTATGATGATGGGACACAGACATCACTACAAATAAATAAATTACAGACCAGTACCTAAGTGCTGTGGTTCAGGGTGAGATGAATATCATGGGTTTAAAGGATACAGATCCAGATACATAGGTGATGCAGAAGGAATAGGGAGTCGGGGAAAAGAGAGCTTAATGGGGGAAGGTCTTCTGGAGGAGATGTGACCTGAATAAAGCTTTGAAGGTGGGAATAGTGGTGGTCTGTGGTCTATGAAGGGGTGGGGAGTTCCAGATCATAGAGAGGAGGTGGCAAAAAGGATAGTGGTGAGATAAATGAGATCAAGGCACAGTGAGCAAACTGGTGCTAGAGGAGTGAAGTGTTTGAGCTGGGCTGCAGTAGGAAATCAGTGAGGTAAAATAGGAGGAGGCAAGCTCATTCAGTGCTTTGAAGCCAAGTTTCTGTTTGATCTGGAGATGGGTGGTCAATCCCTGGAAGTTCTTGGTGAGTGGGGATATGCAGACTGAAAGCTTTTCATAGGAAAATGATTCAGGCAACAGAGAGAAGCATGGACTGGAGTAGGGAGACAGGAAGCAGGAAGGTCTGCACGGAGCCAGATACAGTAGTCAAGGCAGGATATGATGCTTGGATCAGCAATGTAGCAGTTTGGATGAAAAGGAAAGGATGGATTTTAGTGCTGTTGTGAAAGTACAATCAACGGGATTTGGAGACATCGGATATGTGGGTTGAATGAAAGAAATGAGTCATGGTTACAGGCTCATGAGTTAGGGAGGATGGTGGTATTATCTACTGTGATAGGAAGGAAAGGGGGAGAACAGAGTTCAGGTGGAAAGATTTGGAATTCAATTTTGACCATCTAGTTTGCAGTGTCAGTGGGACATCCAAGTTGAGATGTCCTGAAGGGAGGAGGAAATATGAGGCTGCAGAAAAGGAGGAAGATCAAGCCTGGAGAAGTAAACTTGTGAATCATCTATATAAAAATAAAGCTTTCAGATTAGGTCTGAGTAAAGACCATTCTGACAAAGACTTCTGGAGTGAGTGATTGAAGCAACAATAAAGCCTCTTTCAGGGGAACATATTTATAGTGATTTCCTTGCTGAGGTCAGATCAGAGAAGTAAAATCATCTGCAATGACCCAAGAATATTACAGAGTAACTGAGAGGATACTTGGTAGTGAGGGAGGCAGAGAAGGGCATGATGATATAGGATCCCTGTACTGACTGTGGTTAATAGACAACTACGACTAGAAGTTACAGTAAGGAGTAAAATCTCCAATGCTTGTCCATCCATCTGCGCATCCAACAGAAACGCCTTACCACTGACTGCTTTAAAGCACTGTCAGCTCTACCCCTCCTACCTTACCTTGCTAATTTACTACTACAACCCAATCTGCACATTTTTCTCTTCTGATACCAACCTACTCTCTGTATCATGATCTCATCTATCTCTCAGCAGACCCCTCTGCCACAACCTCCCTCTGGCCAGGAATTACTTGGCTCTTTATAAATGACAGGACACAACTCTTCCCACCTTCAAAATCCTCCAAAATTCACATATCCTCTGTGTAGCCTTACCTGACTAACCCCTCATTTCCCTGATTTGCCCTCCCTTCTTTATCACCTATGTACTTGGATCTGTATCTTTTAAGCATTTGATGTTCACTCTAAGAGAAGCAGCATATTAGTGGAGAGAGCATGGGCCTGGGAGTCAGAAGGACCTGGGTTCTAATCCTACCTCTGCCCCTTTTCATTTAATTCATTCAAATTTATTGAGCACTTACTGTGTGCAGAGCACTGTACTAAGTGCTTGGGAAGTACTGCTGTGTGATCTTATGGAAGTCACTCGTGGCTCAGTGGAAAGAGCAAGGGCTTGGGAGTCAGAGGTCATGGGTTCTAATCCTGCCTCTGCCGCTTGTCAGCTGTGTGACTTTGGGCAAGTCACTTCATTTCTCTGTGCCTCAGTGACCTAATCTGTAAAATGGGGATTAAGACTGTGAGCCCTATGAGGGACAACCTGATCACCTTGTATCCTCCCTAGCACTTAGAACAGTGCTTTGCACGTAGTAAGTGCTTAATAAATGCCATCATTATTATTATTCTCTGTACCTCAGTTACCTCATCTGCAAAATGGAGACTAAGACTTTGAGCACTATGTGGGACAGGGACTGTGTCCAACCTGCTTATCTTGTATCTACCCCAGTACCCAGTACAGTGCCCGGCACATAGTAAGCGTTTAAAAAAGACCACAATTATTATTATTGTTATGTACATATCCTTACCCTCTACCACTTCTCCTATCTGTATAATAATAATGATAGTATTTGTTAAGCACTTACTATGTGCCAAGCACTGTTCTAAGCACTGGGGTAGATATAAGATAATCAGGTTATCCCATGTGGGGCTCACAGTCTTAATCCAGGATTAGAATGCATGTCCTCTGATTCCCAAGCCTGTGCTTTTGCCACTAAACTATGTATTTTAATGTCTGTCTCTCCATGTCTAGACAGTAAGCTCCTTATGGGAAGGGATCATGTCTACAGAGCCTAGTGTACTGTACTCTTCCAAGTGCTCAGTACAGTGCTCTACACACCCTAAACCTTCAATGAATGTCAATGATTAATTGCTTGATTGATTTTGAGAATTTAGCTATGAGGGAGGAGAGACTATATTAAGGCATGGGTGTATTTGTTAAAGAGGAGTTAGGCAGGGAGGAATCTCCTTGTAGTCAGAAATTGGTTTTTGACTCAAGGTAAAAACTACAGGAACAAAACTCCATGAGACACAGTAGTTTGTCCAACAAGTCCAAAGTTTTAAAGGCAGTGATTCCTGTAACTTGGAAGTGCCTGGTTTCCCAGGAGATTCAGTTATATCTAAGAGGACCTAATTATTTGGGGCTGGACGATGGGAATTTTAAACCTGGCCACTCTAAATCATGCCACTCTCAAGTTCAGGGAATTAGAAAATAGTCTCATATTACCTTACTTTCACATGGGACGCACATGTTCTGATCTGCCTAGGACTCTATCAGTTCCTACTGTTTCAGGGTAGAACTGAAAAATGTTAAATCATTTACAAACTGAGAAAGGAGAAAAGCCTTAGTAGGGGGATGAATAATAAATAGCAGCCATCTCTACCGCTCTGGTCTTATGCCGTCTTTTTTCTGCTCTGCCCCCCAAAGCAGACTACACAGCACTCGAGTTTTCAATGTACTAGAAAAGTAATCTTAGCCCTTTCGACCCATCTGCAACTACTCTTCTCAGGGACACAGGAGTTCTAGAATGATTGCCAGCTTGAGACAGGTTGAACGTCCCCCCACAGCACCGTGCCTACCCAAGCAATCCTGATGACACCCAGCAAGGCTTTATATTAAAAATCTGGTCTCTTGCGATCGTGCAGGAAGATCAGATTATCAGAACACTGCGTAGGGGTGATGGAGTCTGCCAAGTAAAACAAGACGGGCAGATTCGGTCTGCAGAGCCCCACGCCCTGAGACATTCATTCCAGGGTGAATCGCGTGTGAGAGTCTAATGACAGGACTTGGCCTGTGCTGTGGGGCGTTCTCAGAAGGATTTAGCTCTCTCCTGAAATGGTGTTTATATTTTTTTAGATAAATGTGGCTTTTATCAGAAACAGCAGTTGAAAGATAGGCTAACACACCACGAGGGGACGAACCCGGAAAAGCAGATTGAAAAGTGAGCCAGGCTAGAATAGCCCCGTGGGGATCTGGGGTCTCCCCCTCTAGACTGTTAGCCTGTTGTGGGTAGGGAATGTGTCTGTTTACTGTTATATTGTAATAATGATACTAATAATAATTATGGCATTTGTTAAGCGCTTAATATGTGCCAGGCACTGTAGTAAGTGCTGCGGTGGATACACGCAAATCATGTTGGACACAGCCCTTGTCCTGCATGGGGCTCACAGTCTTAATGCCCATTTTACAGATTAGGTAACTGAGGCACAGAGAAGTGAAGTGACTTGCCTAAGGCCACACAGAAGTGGAAGTCTCTCAAGCACTTAGTACAGTTCTCTGCAACAATAAGCACTCAGTAAGTATGAATGAATGAATGAATGAATGGGAGAATCCCAGTGGGCTGGAGCTGTGGGGGTCATGAAGCAGCTCAGGGAGCCCCTTCATTCTGGCCACCTGTGCCTCTCCCAGAACCAGTTCCAAGTGACAAACAACCTCCTTTTTAGAGCAAGTGAGCCACCTGACAGAAGACACAGAAGAGGAAAGTGATGGAGGGTCAACACCTCAAGTCTCCCTCCTCCCCCTTCAGTCTGGCCTTTGGAGAAAGTCCAGAGACCAGGGATAATTTATGAGCTGTGGAAGAATAGTTCTGAGCCCATTTTTCCTTAGTAAACGAAAGCCCGATGATCCCAAAATGGTCAAATCACATGCTTTGCCAGATTCTGCCTACAATTCTAAAGGAATTGTCCCTCTTTGCCTTATGGGGCAACTGGGTCAAGTGTTCAAATCAAAAGGTGTTTGACTCATTAAAAGGTAGTTAGGTTACAAATGTTGACCAGGAAACTACCCGTTCTGAATGTAGAGGGGCTCTTTATAGTAGATAACGATCCTGACAGCGATATATGGCTGGGAAGAGCAGTTTGTAAGTTATATTTCCTTCTACATGGTGCCCAAATAAAGTAAAGCCCTGAAAGTGAAGCTGTCCTTACACCCACAAGAGGAGTGAAATTTGAGGTAAGGAACACTTGGCTCAAGTCAGGACTGTTAAAAGTAATCCCTGCTCTGATGCTCACTTGAATCTGCAGTAATTAAATGCACTCTGGGGGAAAAAACATCCTCCTTAGCATCACCATCAGCAGAATTCAGCTCCTTTTCTCTGTCCCTTGCATCCCACACTAGTGGCTGGGGCCCAGGGAAGCTGACAAGATTCTCAAGAGTTGAAGTTGGGATCTGGAAGGGCAGTCAACAGGGCAGGGGCAGAGAGAAAGAAAGAGAAAAAGGTGGGGTAGTTACAGTGGAAAAGGGAGAAAGGGAAATGGAAGAAGGGGAAAAAGGAGGAGAAACATGTTGGGAAGAGGGGATTCTTTTCCTACCCCCAACAATGACCTCCTCCTCTGTCCCTGCTCACCTTTGCTACCCAGACCCAGGGCTGAGCTGCTAATGTCTGTCACAGCCTGATCTCCTGCCACCCTCGGTCAGCCCATCCCAATAGCTCTTCTTGAGCTAGGAGGAGGCAATCAATCAATCAATCAATGTTTCTTATTTATTCACTCATTAAATAGTATTTTAATGCTTCCTCTACTTATTGAATGCTTATTGAATGCTTACTCTTTGCATAGCACTGCACTAAGGCCTTGGGAGAGTACCATACAACAGAGTTGGTAGACGTGTTCCCTGACCACAAGGAGCTCACGGTCTGGAGGGGGAGACAGACAATAAAAAGAAATGACAGAAGTGTTCATTAAGTGCTGTGACACTCAATATAGAATGAATATCAAGAGCTTACAGGGTGCGCATCCAAATGTCAGGCCAATGTAGAAGGGAGAAGGAGTAGGAGGGATGAGGGTTTCATCAAGGAAGGGTTCTTGGAGAAGAAGCGATTTTAATAAGGATTTGAAAGTGAGTAGAGTGGGGGTAGTGTATGTATGGAGGGGGAGGGAATTCCAGGCCAGAGGGAAAAATTAGGAAAGGGGGTAGTGGTGACATAGTCGAGATCAAGGTACAGTGAGTAGGTTGTATAATGGTGGTTCAATGCATGTTTTCCCTCTTATTTAGACTGTAACTGATGTGCTTAACACTTGCCTATCCCAGTGCTTAGAACAGCGTTTCACAGTTTAACAAACACCAAAGGTATTAATTATGAATAGGAAGAGAAACTAGGTTGGCCACTCCAAGCAGTTTTCCACTACCAGAAAAGGAGCAATTACATTTTTAGCTGCCACCACCTTCCAGCGTGGCTTAGTGGGACCAGGATCCCTGGGTTCTAATCCCAGGCCCACTACTTGCCTGCTGTGTGACCTTGAGCAAGTCACTTAACTTCTCTGTGCCTCAATTTCCTCACTGTAAAATGAGGATTCAATATCTGAACTCCCTCTTAGATTGTGAGCCCCATGTGGCATAAGGACTGTGTCTGATGTGATTATCTTGTTCCTACTTCAGCACTTAGTACAGTGCTTGGAACATAGTAAATACTTAAAAATGTCCTAATTATTATTATCTTTTAGCCAGCCCTGTCATGTAGTAAAGAGCAGCTATGTCTGTCCCCCTTTCCCAAAGCCACATGGGAGTGGAGCAGATGGAAGGAAGGAACAGGAACAAGGCAAGGAAAATAAGGGTGGGGCCAGAACCACAAGGGGATGAGGGAGAAAAGCAAAAGGGAAAAAACCAAAGGGAAAGAGATTCTTTGGGTGTCTTCTGGATTTTCTAGGTATGGGATGGCTCCCATTTTACTGAGTACTCATTGTCAGTCCGGATCCTCAGAAGTGATTTCCATTCATCTGTTTGTCTTCTCAGGAGTGTGCTTCAAGAGCCCAGTCATTAGCATATAGGGACTTCGGCAAGAATGATCCAGAGGCTTATAATGATAAAAATAATGGTATTTGTTAAGTGCTTACTATGTGCAAAGCACTGTTCTAAGCGCTGGGGGCATACAAGGTGATAAGGTTGTCCCACGTGGGGCTCAGAGTCTTAATCCCCATTTTACAGATGAGGTAACTGAGGCACAGAGAGGTTAAGTGGCTTGCCCAAGGTCACACAGCTGACAAGTGGCGGAGCCAGGATTCAAACACATGACCTCTGACTCCCAAGCCCGGGCTCTTTCCACTGAGCCACGATGCTTCTCTGAGTTCCAAATCCATCTTTTCCTTGTCTTTGAACCTCCTGCTCCCAACCTGTTGAAAGGCTTTCCCATGAAATAGAATCAGCTCTCCTAAACTGTAAGCTCCTTGTGGACAAGGATTGTTAATACCAACTCTATTGTATTCTCCCTAGTGCCTAATATAGTACTAGGCACACAGTAAGTATTCAATAAATATCATTGATTGATTGATAGGAGAAAGGAGGACAGAAGAGAAGGGAGGCAGTGAGAAAGGAAGAAAAGGGTGAGGGAGCAAAGAAAGGGAGAGAGGCAGAGGGCACCTAGGGGGTGAGGCCCAGAACTCACCTGTCTCTGTCACCACAGTTACTTCCACTGGTAGTGTGGTCTAGTGGAAAGGGCATGACCCTGGTAGTCAGGGGTCCTGTGTCCTAATCCTGGCTCTGCCAATCATTTGCTGTGAGACCTTGGGTCGGTCACTTAATTCCTCTGTACCTCAGTTTCCTCATGTGTAAAATAGGCAAAGAATACCTATTCTTCCCCCTACTCAGACTGGGAGCCCCATGTGGGACAGGGACTGTGCCTGACCTGGTTATCTTGAATCTACCTAGTGCCTAGTAGAGTGCTTGGTACAGAGTAAGTGCTTAACAAAGACCGCAATTCTAACTAATAAAACTATTATACTATTATTATAAATATTATCATCATTTTTCTCCATTACTCCCATCTTGGGACTAAGTGAAGACACTCCCCAAACAGAACACCAGCCAACTCATCTGCTTCATCATTTCTGTTTTGATAATAGCAGCCATGTTGACTGTGGTTCCTGATGCAACTGGCCCGTCCTGGAAGTAGTTCCCTTGGGACAAAAGGTGGAAAGCCCAGAACAGATTGGTCCAGCCATCGCTATCATTACCCCCATTACCACTGTTGCTAAGAATTCTCCTCCCGATACCCTAGACGAAAATGGGACTTCAACAAGTCTTGCCTTAGGCTATTGTGGTGGCAATTCAACACAAAAAGCAGGATGGTGCCACCTATAGTGGAACTTATCTCCATAGATTGTCCCTGTAGTTTCCCAGAAATTAGTGTCCTTTTTGCCCAAATGTACCCCAAGGGACAGTTATAGTAGCAGTAATAGAAGTAGCATGGCCTAGTGACTAGCAGTTGTAGCAGTTGTAGTTGCAACATAGCATGGTGGAACGAGCATAAGCCTGGGAGTCAGAAGACCTGGAGTCTAATTCTGGCTCTGCTTTTTGCCTCCTACTTAACATAGTGCAAGTCATAAAATTCCCCTCTTCCTCAGTTTCCTCATTTGTAAAATGGGATACAATTTTACAGATGGACTACCTGTTCTCCCTCCTACTTAGAATGTGAGCCCCATTTGGGACCGGGACAATGTCTGCCCTGATAATTTTGTATCAATGCTGACACATAGTAAGCACTTAAATACCACAGTTATTATTATTCATAGTAGTAGTAATAGTAATAGTAATGGTAGTCACAGGGTAAGGCTAACAGTAAGCTTGTTATGGGCAGGGAATGTGTCTGTTATATTCCTATAAAGTACTCTCCCAAGCACTTCGTTCAGTGCTCTGCACACAGTGAGAGTTCAATAAATAAGATTGAATGAGTGAATACACAGACTAACCTGATCCCAAGCAGGCCCTACTAGGATATATTCTTCCAGTCTATCAATCAATCAATCATTTTTTGAGTACTTCTTTGATCATAGCACTGCTCTGAGCACTTGAGTAATTAAGTAAGAGACCTGATTCCAACACTCAAGGAGCTTCTTATGAAGGGGACATATATAAGCCATTCACAAAAGCTATGGCTGTTGGTAGCAAAGATTTGGAAGGATTTGGAAAGTGCTATTTTCAATTCTGACTTTCAGCATGGTGATCCACCCATAACGTTGCTGAAAAAAGCTCCTACATTCCTAATAGGAACTAACATTTTTCATTTTTAAACTTTTATGCTAAATAACCTGGACCCATTCATTGAAAGTTTGCATTGATCCTTAAAATATAGAAGTACTGTTGGTTTGATCCTTCATTATTAATGCTGGTTTGTACTTCACATTTTCTGGTTTCTGTATGAGAAGTTGTTGGACTGTGACATTGGAAGACAAAATTAAATAGCTCAAGAAAGATTGGTATGAGAAGATTTGTGTTGCATAAACACATTTTTTTTAAACATTACATTTTATACATGGCTTTATTTGCAAGCAAACTAAAGAAAGAAAAGACGTGAAATGATTCTAATTGACTGCTTCCCTCAGGGGGCTTTGATATACCCTGGGAATTCAGTGAAGGTAACTATAACTACCACAGAGAAGGCCAAATGTGTTGGCAAAGACATTCCAAGGCAGTCCTCTGGCCCCCAGCTGTTTCTGGCCTGTGGCTTTCCTTTATTGACAACTGGCTGGTGTGAGAGATGCCAACATGAACATGTTACCACTGCTATTCAAAAAAAGCCATTGCTTTGGCTTTGTAGGCTCACCTGACATGCCACTAAAAAGGAAGAATTTTTCCTGCTGAATTTTGTAGCCCTTCTCTCTGTCCATGGAGATGTTTCAGTTTAGCCACGTATGAAAACTTGGCCTTTCTGAATGAAGAGTACACTCTACATTTTGTACTGCTGTGCAGCCTGGTGCCTTGAAAAGTCACATCTCATTATCGTCCTCATCAACAGCATTTATTATTGGGCCCATGCTGTGAGGAGCAGTGGGCTAGGAAGTACTTAATTTAATGGAGTGGTACTGGAATTTGGAATGCTAGTGGAAGATTCATAGACTTAAGGCAGAAAAGAGACAATACTGGGGAGCTAACGATCACACGGATTGAATTTGTGCTATCCATCTTTTCAGTCACCCCCGCAGAAGCATTGTTGAATGCAAAGGCTACTGATATTCAACAGTTAATGGGCAACAATATTTTGTGCAGATTCCATTTAGCATTTCCGCTACTCTGAGTCAATTATTCCACCTTCCTACAAAAAATCTTATTTTGTAATATTCAAGCTGATAACTGGAAAATGTAAAATGTAAAATATGGAATGTTCTCCATCTTGGTCTACCCCATCTGTATTTCTTCCTTGTCACTCTGAACTCTTCAGAGTCTGTGCCACTCTGTTCTCTGCCCTGCTTTCTCCAAATTCTGGCTCAGTTTTTTTTTGTATGATATTTATTAAGCTTTTACTACATGCTAGGCACTGTACTAAGTGCTGGGGTAAGTACTAAATGCTGGGGTAAGTACTAAGCAGTACTAAGTGCGGCTCTCCCCCTCGCCCCCCTCTCCATCCCCCCTGTCTTACCTCCTTCCCTTCCCTACAGCACCTGTATATATGTATATATGTTTGTAGATATTTATTACTCTATTTATTTATTTATTTTACTTGTACATATCTATTCTATTTATTTTATTTTGTTAATATGTTTGGTTTTGTTCTCTGTCTCCCCCTTCTAGACTGTGAGCCCACTGTTGGATAGGGACTGTCTCTATATGTTGCCAACTTGTACTTCCCAAGTGCTTAGTACAGTGCTCTGCACACAGTAAGTGCTCAATAAATATGATTGATTGATTGATTGGGGTAGATACAAGCTAATCAGATTAGACACAATCCATGTTCCATATGGGGCTCACAGTCTTAATCCTCATTTAATGATGAGGTAACTGAGACACAAAGAAGTTATGTGACTTACTTGCCCAAGGTCACACAGCAGACAAGTGTATGGAACCGGCACTGGAACTCAGGTCCTCTAGTTCCCAGGCCCATGCTTTTCCCACTAGGCCATGCTGCTCTTCTCTAATTTTTGTTGCCAGCCTACTTGCCCCATTTCCCCCTGCCCACATCCTCCTCACCTTGCCCTCTTCCTACCCCTATGAGTGTATCTATCCTGCTGCCTTGATTGCCCATCTGCTCATCTTTCTCTATCAATCAATCATATTTATTGAGCACTTACTATGTTCAGAGCAGTGTACTATGTGCTCGGTAGAGTACAAAACAACAATATAATGAGGGGGAGGCAGATGTTAATTTAAATAAATTAATTATTCCTCTACTCCTTTCACTTCTCCTTCCCCTTGTCTCTTGGCATCTGTCCCTAAAGCCCAAATGTTCAATGTTGACCTGCCTGGTGCTTTTCAATGAATAATTATAATACAGATTTTCCACAGTTAACTTATTTTACTCCATTTTCTACCTCCAATTCATTTTTTAAAATTACTTGTTGAACGTGAAAAATTCTGAAATTTATGTCTGACTCAGAGTTCCTCATAGTTCCCTGTTTTGCTAACCCTACTTCCCTTCATCGTGTATAGTCCCAGCCTTTCTGTATCGAGCCCCCACTGGGTGCAAAACACTCTTCTGAGAACTTGGAAAAGTACAGTCAAAACACAAGACACATTCCCTGCTCCCAAGGCACTCTTCAACTCTCTCCCTACTACCAATCCTCTCTCCTCTCACAATACAACCAAGCATACACACTTTGCTCCTCTAATAGCTTACTCCCTGTGCCTCTCTCTCATCCTCAAACTCATGCTCACACACTCCCTCTTGCCTGGAACTCTCTCCCTCGTAATATCTGACAGAATTCCACTTTCTCCTTCTTCAAAGTCCTACTAAAATCTCATCTCCTCCAGAAAACCACCCTTGACTTAATCTCTCATCTCCCCAGCCTGTCTTCCCTCCCTATTGCATCACTTAGGCCCTTAGTCCTAGCCTCTAAGCACTTTGGTACTTACCCCAACCCCATTCTCAACACTTATGTCATATATACATTATGCATGTAAAATATACGTATTTTAATGTCTGTCACCCCTAAGAGATCATAATCTCTTTGAGAGCAGGGATTGTATCTACTTACTCTACTCTATCAATCAATCAATCAATTAATGGTATTTATTAAGCACTTACTGTGTGCAGAACACTGTATTAAGCACTTGGACGAGTGCAGTACAATAGAGTTGGTAGACACATTCCCTTCCTACAGTGAACTTACAGTCCAGAAAAGAGTCTAGGGTACAATTGTACTCTCCCAAATGCCAAGTACAGTACAATTAGTCGAGGATAACACCACTATTATGGGCTTGAGAGACAGGGAGGATGGTGGTGGTTGTTGTCTATAGTGGAGGGAAGTCTGGAGGAAGACAGGGAGTGGATGTAGGTAGAGAATAGAAGGGGACCCACAGTTAAGGAGTGGGAGGCAGGGGAGGAGCTCATGAAAGAGACTCAGAATGAGTGGCCAGAGAGACAGGAAGAGATAGGTGATAGGAGGAGAACCAGGAGAGGATAGTGTCTGTGAAGGTTAGACAATGTTTCCAGAAGAAGTGCAGAGTTGACAGTGTCAGAGACAGCTGAGAGGTCGAGGAGGATTAAGATGGAGTAGAGGCCATTGGATTTGACAAGAAGGAGATCATCCTTAGAGGACAGCTTTGGTGTACTGAAGGGGGCAAAAGCCAGATTGGAGGGCTCAAGGACAGAATTGGAGGAGAGGAAGTGGAGGTGGTAAGTGTAGACAACTGGCTCAAGGAGTTTGGAGAGGAATGTGAGGAGGGAGATAACGTGATAACTGGAGGGAGCCATAGGGTCAAGGGAGTGTTGTGTTTTAGAATAGGGGAGACATGAGAGCATTTTCAAGTAGTGGGGAAGAAGCCATTGGAGAGTGAACAGCTGAAGATGGCAGTCAGGGAGGGAAAAAGAGAGGGTGCAAACACTTCGATAAGGTGAGGATCGTGGTCAGAGGCACAGGTTGGGGGGTGAATTTTGATGGGACACAGGAGCTCTCCTCTTGAGATAATGCTCTGAAAGCTGCGAGAGGTGAAGAAGGGGCAGGAAGAGGGTGGGACTTGAGAGAATTGGACTTCATTACATTGGAAATTATCTCAGGGCAGGAACTGCGTGTTTTCCTTCTGTTACACTTTTCGAAGTGCTTAGTATAATGCTGTATACTTAGAAGGTGCCCCAGACATATGACTGGCTCATAGGCCATAATAATAATATTTGTTAAGAGCTTACTATGTGCCAAACACTGAGATAGGTACAAGATAATCTGGTCTGACATAATCACTGTCCCTCACTGAGGTCACAATATAAAGGGGAGGGATAAAAGTACTTAATCCCCATTTTGCAGATGAGAAAAGTGAGGTCCAGAGAGGTTAAGTGATTTTCCCAAGGTCACACAGCAAGCAAGTGGCAGAGCCGTGGTCTTCTGTCACCTAGACCACAAGGGAAGCAGCATGGCTTAGTGGAAAGAGCACGGGCTTAGGAGTCAGAGGTCGTAGGTTCTAATCCCAGCTCCACCCCTTGTCAGCTGTGTGACTTTGGGCAAGTCACTTAACTTCTTGGAGCCTCAGTTACCTCATCTGTAAAATGGGGATTAAGATGGTAAACCCCACGTGGGATAACTTGATAACCTTGTATCTATCCCAGCACTTAGAACAGTGCTTGGCACATAGTAAGCACTTAGCAAATACCATAATCAACACTAGGACATGTTGCTTCTGATAGGTATGTTAATTTCCTTTAGTGTAAACATCCCATTGGGTCAAAACTTAGGTCATACCATTTCGATTTTTTAGTTAGCAGAAAGGCATACCAGGGTAGAAAGTGGAGGCAGAAGTCACAGTTGCAACACCCAAGAGCTATGACTATGTCTTTCCTCTCCCAACACCCACTTCATCTTGGAAGGCCAAGCTGACTTTTGAATTACAATGGGACTATTCTACAACCATTCTACTGCTCAGGTTAACTGAGCTGTGATGAAATACCCACAATGCCCTGAATTCAACCTGTTGAAAGCAGGGATTGAAAAGGGTGTATTTTGCACAGGAAGGTATGAGCCAAAATCCTGAGTTTTCTGATCCTACCAGCCCAGTCACTTGCCATGTAATTCTGGTAAGGCCCTGAAACCGCTTTGTGAGCATTTCAGTGCCTCCTTTGAAGGGAGCAGGAAGAGGAACAGCATTTATCAATCAAGCATTTTTATTACTGTGTTTTTTTATGGCGTTTGTTAAGTGCTTACTATGCACCAGGCACTATACTAAGCAGTGGGGTAGATACAAGATTGGACACCATCCATGTCCCAAGTGGGGCTCACATTCTTAATCCCCATTTTACTGATGAGGTAACTGAGGCACAAAGCAGTAAAGTGACTTGCCCAAGGTCATACAGTAGACAAGTGGCAAAGCTGAGATTAGATCACTCGTCTTTCTGACTCCCAGGCTCATGCTGTAGCCACTAGGCCACGGTCCATCTCAATTGCTTAGTACAGTGTTCTGCACTAAGCGCTTGGGAGAGTACAATATAGCACACTTGGTAGACTCATTCATTCAATCACATTTATTGAGCGTTTACTATGTGCAAAGCACGATACTAAGGACTTGGGAGATTACAACTCATTCCCTGCCCACAAGGAACATATCATCTAGAAAGGAGTTTATAGTTAGGGTATTTTTTTAAACTTCTGGAGTCTCAGTGAACACCACCATACTGTATTGCTGACTATGAAGGTGAAATCTGATTCTGCAGTGATTACTTTTTTCAGACATTTCCTCCAATGCTGTGTTTTCCGGTGACTTTCCTAGATTTACTGGAGATGATCTTTGCCACCAAGCCAACGTGGGCTGTGGTTTCTTTCTGTCTCATAAAGCATCTAAACTCATTGTAGGCAGGGAACGGGTCTACCTACTCTGTTGTATTGTAGTCACCCAAGTGATTAGTACAGAGGTCTGCCGTCAGTAAGCGTTCAATAAATACCATTGATCTAACCATCTTGGCAGCTGCATCTGCTGCTAAAACTGGATACAAGTTTGGAAAAATCCTCCTTGACACTGTGGAAAATACCATATTTTCTGCTCTTTACTTTGTTAATGCTGAACTAGCTTGTGTGTCTAATTCCCCTCTTGCAAAAAAAATGAAGAGGCAGTAGCATTAACTGCATAGACTATGTCAGAATCAAAGATTACTGTTATTTTCAATAAAATGCCTTTTTCATTTTTCTTATTCTCCCTCTTTTCTAATGAAATCATCACCAATTTAATATCTTTCAACAAAATGCCTAGGATGCCCTGTTCACTCTCCATGTTTTCATAGCGCATCACACAGTACCTTGAAACTCTTCCATTCCCTCTGTTTTTCTTTGGTTATGTATTCACAGTTGATCTCATCCTGCAAAGAAACAGAACAATGCTGATTAGTAAAGTCAATGTTGTTTCAATTATTGAGAGTCTTCTGTACCTTAATTTCACCAACTACTAATTTTTTAATCCCTTCAAGATTGTATGACCTAATTTGTGTACTGTACTCCTACACACAGCTCATCATGGCTGGCAGGGGGAATACATATTAGTTGGAGAATCTAAAGGTCTTTTCAATTTTCTCAGGACATGAAACTCCTTGCAAAGTGGATAAAAATCCTTCATTTGGGGAGAGGAAACAGCTGGTGATTGGGTCAAGAGACTGTGCTAATAGAAACCAAATTCTCATTAGGATCAAATGTAAAAGTGAAATTTGGGGGCTGATACAGTTCTTTGTGGCAAATTTTGTAATACCCATATTCATAATTTATTAATTTATGTTAATGTCTGTCTCCCACTCTAGACTGCAAACTTGCTGTTGGCAGGGAATATGTCTACCAACTCTGTTATACTATCCCAAGTGCTTAGTACAGTGCTCTGCTGCAGTAAGGGCTACATTTCTGCTGTGTGACCTTGGGCAAGTCACTTAACTTCTCTGTGCCTAAATTCCCTCATCTGTAAAATTGGGGATTAAGACTGTGAGTCCCATGTGAGAGGGGAACTATATCTAACCTGATTACCTTCAACCTTCTACCCAAGGGCTTAGAACAGTGCCTAGCACATAGCAACCACTTCACAAATACAATTAAAAAATAAAAAGTAAGTGCTCAGTAAATATGATTGATTGACTGAAATCAATGCTAACTGCCATGCAGGGAACTGCAAATGAGCCATTTAATATCCTGACTGAGGAAGTATGAAATGTGAATACCCTCAAGATCTCAAGCAACTGCTCTCTGGTGAGGTGAGTGAGGTCAACACTAAGTTGAGTGGACAGAATAAATGCCCCCATGATGCTTGGAAACATGGCACCAAGTCTCATGGCTAGAGCATGGTAATGCTGGGAACAGCAGCACCACCAACAGCCAGCAGGAAAGAAAGGGCAAGTATTGGGCAGTCAGACAAGCAAAGAGGCAGGGCCATAAACATCATGTCTGCAAACTGGGGCTTCCATCTTCAAACAAATGGCTGCCTTACACATACCCAGAGAAATGCAACTCAGGTCCCATGTCACAGGGATCATGCTCCCCAAACCAGCAATCTTTTCTGATTGTCAGTTACATTTTATTTATATTTTAAAAAGATACATTTTTGTAGACTCATTTAAGCAGTTTCCTCCATCACTGACTTCAATGTGGAACACTCCTGGCCCAGCGAACAGAGAAAAGAATGGGGTTGAAGTGGTAGGTTGGGTTGGAGAAGGGCTCTGAGGGCCAGAGGAGATTCTTGAAACTTTGTAGCCCTCTTCTGGCCCATAGTGCCCCGACACCCATAATCATGTTTTCCACCCTCATCTCTGTGACTCCTTGACTCCATTCTTTTCTCCGTTGCCCAGGCCAAGGATGTTCCATATTAGAGTCAGTGATGGAGGGAACTGCTTAAATGAGTCTATAAAAATGTAGATTTTTTAAATATAAGCCCCCTCCCCCTCAACTCAATTCCTGGGCTGTACCCTGAAAGCTTGAGGGCAGGGAGCACTATAATGTCATTTGGAGAATGCAAGAGATTGTGATTCGGAATACGGCACTGCCAGACTCCGTTCCTTTTCCTTCCCCCATACCTGGTGCAAGCGGACCACTTACCTCTTACTGATTCCTGTCTGCATAATCCAGTGTCCCTGACACCCCCAGGAACCTCTGCTGCCAGATATTGTCCCCTGCCACTTGTTTGAGCAGTTCCAAAGGCCAGGGAAAGAGCACGGGACTAGGAGTCAGGGGATATGGGTGTTAATCCTAGTTCTGCCACTGGCCTGGCTGCATCACCCTGGGAAAGTCACACATCCTCTCTGCCTCCATTTCCTCCTTAGCAAAATGGAAATAGGATACCCACCTCTCCCTCCTCTTTAGACTGAATCCCATGATAGCAAGAACCGGGTCTGATCTGATTATCTTTTTTTTAATGCTATTTTTAAGCATATAAGCCTGGCCCAGCAGTAAATGCTGGAGTAGATACAAGCTAATCAGGTTAGGCACAACCCAGCCCTTGTCCCATGTAGGTCCCACATTCTTAATCCCCATTTTACAGATAAGGTAAATGAGGTGCCGAGAAGTTAAATGACTTGGCCTAAGTCATTTATCTTGTATCTACCCTAGCACTCAGTACATAGTAAACACTTGATAAACATCATTATTTTATTCTTTTTACTATTCTTATTATTCATGTTTATGAAACAGGAGGTGATAATATTTAGTTTTTAACAGGGATCTTCTGCTTTCCTGTCCTCCTAGGTTATCCCTTAAAAGTAAAGGAATTTACTACAAAGAACTGATGCTATTAAGTCCTTTATTATTTATGCATCAGGGAGCCGCAGGGCAGAGGGAAGAAGGGTGAAGAAGGAAGAAGGTTGGGGGGGGTGGTGGTGAGTAGGGGGCTGACAGAGATGTTTGCTCTAAGGGCCTCCTGTTTCTATCTCCCACTAGGGCTACAGAATGTAGGTCAAATACTAGCTGAGGGGAGCTCTTAAAAAAGTTTGAAAAAGCCCTGGTAGAACAAGATATAATCTTGCTCTCCCAGCTGTAACATCTTTCAAAGAATAGCTAACTCTAATTTCCTCCAAACAAAACTGTGGGATGTTATATGAGGCACATCCAAGCATAATGAAGAACATTGCTTATGTCATGTGTGAAGCCTTTTGAGATTTCCAATTTTTTATTTAACTGAGTGGTTTTCTTTTTGATTTTTCAAGAGCATGAGAGTCAGGGAGTTAGCCCTATACCCAGAAGTCTCAATCCTGTGTTTTATCCAGCTTTCTCACTGACTCCCTGTAGATCCGATTCTCTTTCAGAGAGTGTTAAATGGACAGACATACTTAAATTCTCTGAAAACAAGCTGCTTAGCCCTGGATGGTGATTTAACCTGGTCAAGACAGCCAGAAGTGGGCAATTAACTGAGTGGGATCATAGTTCTCCAAATCAATCAAAAGTATTTATTGAGCACCTACTGTGCACAGAGCACAGTACTAAGCAGTTAAAAGGTACTAAGCAGTTAAAAGAATACAATAGAATGAGAAGAATGAGAAGATATGATCCTTGCCCTCAAGACTCTGAAGAGTGAAATTATCCTCCTTGGGTGGGTATTTTCTTCCCAGTGCTCATTGAGCTGCATAAAACAATGAAAAATGAAGTAATATATTTTAATCCCCCTAAACTCAATGTGTTCCATTTTCCCTACACAAAAAATGTGACTGATTCCTCCTGTCTTCAATCCTTCTGTCTCAGGGAAATTGAATAATAGAACTGAGAACTGAATAACAGAAATCCAAACATATCAAATCTCTCCTCCCTTTTTTCCTCCCTCCTCCTCCTCCTTGTATACTCGATTTGCCAGGAGCCAAGAATAAGGTATCATCAGATAGATGATTGTCTGTGACAGAAGTATAGCCACGAGTTGGAAGCAAGCTCTTGACACAGGCCATGAACCAGTGTTTAGGAATATTTTCGGTGGTGACCAGGTTTCTTTCCTGTTCCAATTCAGATGTGGGCCACTATCGTGCTGGTAGAATGATCTTCTGGGAAACTGTAGGTTGGCAAATAGGCAAACAATCCATCTCAGAACCAGAATGAAGCCTCTTGCAAAGAAATCCGAGACAGATGTTTAAGGCTAGCAGATGCTTGTGTTGAAACTCTCAGCAGATATAGGGAATGGAAATTTTCTGGAGCCCCTTGCCTTGTAATGGCTAAACTGGCCAGTATATGCAAGTTTTCTAGGTGCAGCTTTAGATTTCATAAAGAGTTGAACTGAGTCCATAAATTAAATTGGAAAAAAATACATTTTTATCAGCTAAAGTCAGTGAGATTCTTGGATTTATCTTGTTATCTCTTCAGTAGGAGCCCAATGTAGGAGTGAATTCAGTGAATTAATGTGTGGTATTTCTGTTGGTATCTGAATGGTACAGGGAAGGGAGAGGCAGAGAACAGAGTTAATAGATTATGGCAGTGGAGTGTACGGGTAGGAGACCGTGAGCTGAAAAATGGATCTCCTATGGCTCAATGAACATTTTATAAAATCCTAAAATTGTTCTCTCCAATCTAAAGACATTTAAAAAGTTTTTGGGTCAGTACTCGGAAACTACAGACAAATAAGAAGGCTAGATGGAGGGCAGGAACTATATCCAACATAATCATTTATCTATCCCAGTCCTTAGTACAGAATTTGGCACAAAGTAAGCACTTCACAAGTATCATTAAAAAGAAAAAAAATGGGAAAGGTACAGAAGAATTTAAATGGTCTATACCTACTGTAGTACAGAAAAAAAAAGCTTCTACCAGCAAAAGTAGGAGTGATTGACTGATTGACTGATTGATTGGATCAATCAATCGTATTTATTGAGCACTTACTGTATGCAGAGCACCGTACTAAGCGCTTGGTAAGTACAAGTTGGCAACGTATAGAGACGGTCCCTACCCAACAGTGGTCTCACAGTCTAGAAGGGGGAGACAGAGAACAAAACAAAACATATTAACAAAATAAAATAAATAGATATGTACAAGTAAAATAAATAAATAGAGTAATAAATACATACAAACATATATACATCTGTACAGGTGCTGTGGGGAAGGGAAGGAGGTAAGGTGGGGGGATGGAGGGGGGAGGAGGGGGAGAGGAAGGGGGGGGGATATTATATTATTGGATATTATGTCTTAGTCCCCTCCTCCAATCACCAGGGGACATTAACAATATTACATAGCTACCATGGTCTAGTGGAGAGAGCATGGGCCTGGGAGTCTAATCCCAACTCCACCATTTTCCTGCTGTGTGACATTGTACCTTCATTCAGTTGCATTTATTGAGTGCTTACTGTGTGCAGAGCACTGTACTAGGTACTTGGGTGAGTACAATATAACAATAAACAGACATTCCCCACCCATAACTTCACTGCACCCCAGTTATCTCATCTGTAAAATAGGAATTGAGACCGGGAGCCCCACATGGGATGTGACTGCATCCAACCTTGATTAACTTGTGTCTACCCCATCACTTAGTTCAGTGACACACTAAGCACTAAACATACCACAGTTGTTATTATTATTATTGTTATTATACAGGAGACTCTCACTTTTCTGTGTGCATTTTCTCAAGCATTATGACTGATGATCCAAGGAAAGTGAATAGAGTTGACTCTCCCATAATGTGCATTTGGACTATATGTTTTAGATAGAACTATGTTAGGGAATTAAGGAATGTTCTGACAATATGAGTGAATTTAGGTAGAACATGAAGAAGCATTGAAAGAAGTGGTTATGTACATGCTTAGGGTACCAGTTAACCTTAGTGTTAAATGGCTTTATGCAGGGTTTATCAAGAACAAAATGCCCTTATTCTAGGAGAATTTAGGGGCTCCCCATGGGCAGGGATCAGGCCTACCACCTCTTTTGTACTGTACTCTCCCCAGAACTTAGTAAAGTTCTCTGCACAAAGGAAGCAATCAATAAATAATGATAATAATGATAGTAATTGTGGCACTTGTTAATCATTTACAATGTGGCAGGCACTGAACTAAGCACTGGGGTGGATACAAGAAAATTGGGTTGGATGTAACATGGGGCTCACGGTCTTATTCCCCATTTTACAGATGATGCAACTGAGGCACAGAGAAGTGACTTACCCGAGGTCACACAGCAGACAAGTGACAGCAGGATTAGAACCCAGATCCTTCTGACTCCCATGCCTGTGCTCTACCCACTAGGTCATGCTACTTCTATAATACCATTGATGGATTAAAAGATGACTGCTTTTTCTACCTTGGGGCGCAATACTAGGCTTGCTCCTCATTAGATGGTGAAACCTTTTGTGAAAGAAGGTTTAGAACTTTTCAGCTATCTAAGTGGAAAGAGCCTGGGCTTTGGAGTTAGAGGTCATGGGTTCAAATCCCGGCTCTGTCATTTGTCAGGTGTGTGACTTTGGGCAAGTCACAACTTCTCTGGGCCTCAGTTATCTCATCTGTAAAATGGGGATTAAGACTGTGAGCCCCTCGTGGGACAACCTGATCACCTTGTATCCCCCCAGCACATAGAACAGTGCTTTGCACATAGTAAGTGCTTAATAATGATAATAATAATTATTATTATTAATTCTACTTTCCTGCTAAGCCCGATTTATTTTTCAAAATTGATCCAGCAGCACTAGCTTTCCTATCACTGTAGTGACCTAAACAGGTCCCCAAGGACCTAAAATAATCCAAGAATCTCTAAGGGCTTGACCTACTAAGAGGAGGTTGCTACTTGGGAGATTTGCGAGCCCCATCAATCTTTGTATTGAATAATCTTTTTAAAATTGTGGGCTAAACAGATTTTTGCTCATCTGAGCAGGGCCAGGCTAGATCACATATATGGGTATCTTATTCTGCCCTGGAAACCAATAAGGACCTGCTCTTCATTCATTTGTCGTTCAATCATATTTATTGAGTGCTTATTGCGTGCAGAGCACTGTACTATGTGCTTGAAAAGTACAATTCAGCAATAAAGAGAGACAATCCCTGCCCACAATGGGCTCTTCCCAACCTAGAACCATTCAATAACTTTCAAAAGTCCACAGAAAGTGTGGTGAAGGCAGACTCTGGGAAATCAAAACCCATGGCCTCAGGATAGGGTGGAAATGAGTGGGACTGGAATGTTTTCATCATTAAGGCCCACAGTATAAGCAAATTTCCTTTGAGTTATTTATTAAAATGGCAGTTATTTAGGAACATCATGCAGACTTCTCAAGTGCCAACTAGATAAACGTAGGGCTGGCATTTTCATACTGGGATTATTTACTGGAAGCTGTAATAATAATGATAATAATGGCATTAAGTGCTTACTATGTGCAAAGCACTGTTCTAAGCGCTAGGGAGGTTACAGGGTGAAGCTGTAGTTAGGGTCCAATCGATTTACATGGTGCCCAAACCATTTAGGAAAATTTAACCTTAAGTTCTCTTTTGCCTCAATTACCTTATCTGTAAAATGGGGATAAAATACTCATCCTTCCCTTCCTCTTATACTGTGAACCCCAGGTGGGTCAGGGACTGGGTCCCATTTGCTTATATGGTAGGAATCCCAGGAGTTAGTACAGTGCTTGACATATAGTAAGCACTTATCAAATACCACAATTACTATTATTTCTTCTCTTCCTTTAAGACAGATTGTAAAAAGATAAAGGAATAAAGATTCAGGAAAATGTTGTAAAAAAATGCATGAGTGTTTTCCCAAGCTGTGTGTGTGAAATGATTATCATCACTCTTGAGAAAACAGCCCCAGCTAAGATTAACAACATAACATCACTGAATTTTTGCCAAATCCTTTGTGATGCTAATTTACATTGAGCCACATGAGCTAACTCCAATAACCTTTGAAGTTTTAGAACAAATAACAAAGAAATCAATAGGTAATTTAGAAGAACATAAAAATATGATGGGATGTAAAAATAATGAGTCTGTTTCCCTTAGGGAGAAGGGAGCGGCATGGAAACCACATAGGAATGGGCTAAACACATTTATAGGCCTGTTTAAACGATCTGTCAATTTTTGAGGTGTAATAAAAGTCTGTTCCCATGGGCACAATTGTCTCATTGCAACACATGTTCAAATTGCCTATTGTATACTTGAGAGCATTATCAATGGATTGGACAAAGTTTCTTGTCAAATGATAGATAATACTCAGTCCATCTTCAGGACTGAGCATTCATTCAATCATATTTATTGAGCACTTACTGTGTGCAGAGCACTATACAAAGCGCTTGGGAAAGTATACACATGTGAGGGAATTGATTCTAGTGCTATGATTTGTGCAACATCACATGAACTCTCTTGTCCCTGCCAGCTGTGTTCTGCCAGGGACACAGTGTGTAAAGATTAAATGAGGCAGGCGGGAAGGCGAGAAATCACCTTGTGACTTGTAGACATACATGTACTCACCCTGATGCTAAGACACTTACAGTTCTATAACTATGTACCAAAAATGAAGGTACAGCTACCCTTAGAATCAAATGAGTGCAGGGAGTCAGAAGAAGTGGGTTTTAATCCTGGCTCTGCTATCTTTCTGCTGTATGACCTTGGTCAAGTCACTTACTTTTTCTGTGCCTCAGTTTCCTCATCTGTTCAGGGAGGATTGAATACCTGTTCTTTCTCCCCCTTAGATTATCTTATATCTACCCCAGCATTTAGTACAGTGCTTAGCAAATCATAAGCACTTAAATACCACAATTACTATTATTATTAGTAGTAGTAAAATACTACTACTATTAATAATAATGAACCTTCTGTATATGTGCAAAAACAGACAGATCTGTCTTCACTCTCAGCTCGCTCCCAGAATAGTTGCCTGCAGGAAAGTCCAAATTAGTGCAATTTGGTCTTTAGTGACCACTCACTGCACAGGGATGTTAACTGAGTAGGGCAGTAAAGCACAATGTGGAGAATGAAGACAATTAAAGGCCCTCTGGTGACAGCAATGGGGAAAAAGCCACCCATCACACTCTCTCGTTCAGCCCATCAATCAGTGAGTCATCTTGACTGAGTGCTTACTGTGTTCAGAGCAAGACTGTAAGCTCATTATGGGCAGGGAATATGCCTGCTAATTCTTTTGTATTGTACTTTCCCAAGCACTTACTACAGTAAGCGCACAGTAAGTGCTCAATAAATATGATTGATTTATTAAGTTCACTCCACCGCCCTCCAGTGCCCAGAGGTTAGGGAGAAATGATGCAGTCTGTGGTCACAAGACAGAATATTTCTGATTCTTCAGCAGCAGTGGACACTACTGTGCCCTCAGTCATTTCATAAGCCATGTCATAGTAACTTAGGATCCTTTCCAATTTATTATAAATATCAAGGAAAAACAAAAACACAAAAAACCATTACCACCAACAAAATAAACCCCATGCAGAAAAGGAGCAGGAAGAACCCAAAACAGTGCACAGTTGTCCTTTGCACAGGACAAAGAAAAGACCAGGAGCATTACAGCAGAGTTTATGTGGGAAAGGGAAAATTGTTTCCTTCTCGTCAAAATTATAACCATAACTCCCTGATTCTGGAAACATCTGTCTGTCAATGAAGAAAAGACCTCTCTTAAACAAGATCTATCCAGACCCTTTCTCCATAAGCACTCTTTCTCAGGCCAAAATCAACCAATCAGTGGTATTTTTTGAAAGCTTACTGTATGCAGAACACCATAATAAGTGGTAACAGCCTTATCTATTGCTGTGATTCTGACTGCTCTCCCAGCCTTAGAGAAGCAGTGAGGCACTGTAGATAGAGCACGGGCCTGGAGTCAGAAGGACATGGGTTCTAGTCCCAGCTCTGCCACCTGCTTGTTTAAGGACCCTGGGCAAGTCACTTCACTTCTCTGGGCCTCAGTTACCTCATCTATAAAATATGGGTGAAGTCTGTGAGCCCCATGTGGGACAGGTACTGTGTCCAACCCTATTTGCTGGTATCCACCCCAGTGCTGAGTACAGTGCCTGGCACATAATAAGCACTTAAAACATACCAAAAAAATAATAATCAAAAAACAAAGCCCTCAAGAGAATGTACAAGCCTCTAACTATCCCTGATTCTTAACTCTTCCACCTAGAACCCGTGGCTAGCATCCTTTCCCAGACAAAATTTCCCTCTCAATTGTCCCAAACCAATTTTCTACCCTCCTTCAAAGCCATACTAAAACATCTCATTTATTCAGGTGGCCTTTCCTATTTAATCTCCCTTTCCATCATAGCTGTGCTATCCTTGTAGTTATCCCACCACTTGTCTATCCCTTTATGTTTACTTTTTTTATATGTTATTTATTTACCTGCATATGTTTAATATCAACACCTAGTCCAACACAATTCTATCTATAGACCAATTTATTATTTAGTACAATTCTCCATCCACAGTAAGTGATCAATAAACACCATTGATTGGTTTACCCATCTTTCCCTTTAGAGAGCAAGCTAGTAGACAGGGAACACATCTTATTAATATTAATAATAATAATAATTCTGGTATTTGTTAAGGGCCTACTATGTCTCAAGTACTGTTCTAAGTACTGGGGAAGATACAGGATAAATAGGTCGGGAACAGTCCCTTTTGGAAGGAGCACAGGTACTGAATCCCCACTTTACAGATGAGGGAACTGAAGCAAAGAGAAGTTAAGTGACTTGCCCAAGATCACACAGTAGTCACATGGTGGAGCCAAGACTCGAATCCAGGTCCTCTAACTCCCAAGACTGCTTTTTCTACAAGGCAATGCCATATTTTTTTCTGTATGTTGGCTTTGTATCTAGTTTAATATTATTAAGTGTCATCGAGTCATTTCCAATTTAGTGATTCCATGGATGTACTTTCTCCAGAATGTCCTGTTCTCTGCCATAATCTGCAACCTTTCTAATGGTTCTTTTGTTATCGTTGTTACTGTTGTTATGGTTTCTCTTCATCTAGCTGCTGGTCTGCGTCTTCCGCATTTTCCCTGGACTTTTCCTAGCATTAGTGTCTACTCCAGAGAATTAGTCCTCCTGATTATGTTTCCAAAATATGCTAATCTAAGTTGAGTCATTTGGCCTTCCACAGACCACTTCGATTTAATTTGCTCTAAAATCCATTTGTTTGTCCTCTGGGCAGTCCATGGTATTTGCAAAAGCCTTCTCCAACACCACATTTCGAGAGTTTAATGTAGTGATACTTATATGTCTGTCTTTGTGCTATCATAGGATGGTCTCTTCAAATAACTTCATTGAGACTGATACACAATGCAGAATCAAGGCTTACTTATTAGTAATGGCTAATTGGTATCTGACACTGCACAATTTGTCTTCATCATACTAATAATGTGACATTTCGAAAACATAGTAGCCCTCAAAATGGCCTAGGAAGATTTATTATTCTCCATGTAAAAAGGAACAAGAAACTGAATCACTGAAAGGATGAAGCATTTTAAAGGACATTTCCCAAAATTCCCCAGATAAGGGGGGGGAAATAACTCGGATTGTTATCAGACCAAGAGATTGTCCAATGAGTCAGCTGTGATCTCTGTCCCAAGCCCAAATATTTTCATTTCTTTAAAGACAAAAACAGAACATGTCTATGTTGGAAAGCAGGTCTATATGCCTATGCAATGGACAGTCTGAATCGATTCAGGCCTTTCCACTTTTCGTGTAATTGAATCTGTTTCAGTTTTTCCGAGATGCTTGGTTATATATTCCATTAAATCAGAATTTCCATATAATATTGATTTAGTGAAAATGCAATTATCAAGAGATTCCAAAATATAACTTTCTAAAGAAAAAAAAGAGAAGCATTTTGCTGCTAAAAACAAAAACAAAATGAATGGATGTGTTTCATGCCAGCTGGGATTTCTAGACTTGAGAGAATCCTGATAACTGGAAGGGCATGTAGGAGAAGTGGCATGACACAGCATAGCCTGGTGCAAAAACTATGCACCTGAATGTCAGAAACTGGGTTCTAATCTTAACTCTGCCACTTGCCTGCTCTGTTATCTTGGGTAAGTCACAACTTCTCTGTGCCTTAGTTTTCTCATCTGTAAAACAGGGGGTTCAATGAGCTCGTTGTGGGCAGGGATTGTCTCTATTGCTGTCTTGTACTTTCCCAAGTGTTTAGTACAGTGCTCTGCACACAGTAAACACTCAGTAAATACTATTGAATGAATGATACCCGTTCTCCCTCCTACTTAGACTGCGAGCCCCATCTGGAACAGAATCTGTGCCCGACCTGATTATCTTTTCTCTAGCCCAGCACTTAGTACAGTGGTAAGCACATAGAAAGGGATTAATAAGTACCACAATTATTATTTTTCCTATTACTACTACTAATAATGTTAGTAATGATAATACTACTATTTTGATAATAAAAAGAATCTGAATCTAGCTTTGCCTTGTAGGATTCTGTCCCTTCAAATTGAAGAAATGATTCCAGATAAATGGTTTTCTTAGATTTAGACGGGACTGGAGCCAGTGTGGATAGGATTAAGGGCCATCACTAACATAAAGGGTTCTGAGGCTATCCAGGGGGTGTCCCAGTGAGTATACACTTCTTCACTTTAGTGATACTGTTTCAGAGTAATCAATCCCAAAGCCAAAACTCTATGAGAGCAACATCATCATTGTCTTCTAGACTGTGAGCCCGCTGTTGGGTAGGGACTATCTCTATATGTTGCCAACTTGTACTTCCGAAGCGCTTAGTACAGTGGTCTGCACACCGTAAGCACTCAATAAATACAATTAAATGAATGAATGAATGAATTATCATCAGTGTCCGTCTCCTTACTGAGGCCTGGCACTTTGCAAGGAGATTCAAGCTTCCTTGGTGGAAGAAGGCAATGGTAAACTACCTCCATACTTTTACCAAGAAAATACTATGGCTACACTGCCAGAATGATGATGATAATAATAATAATAATGATAATAATAGTAATAGTAATGGTATTTGTTTAATGCTTACTATGTGCCAAGCCCTGTTCTAAGCACTGGGGTAGATACAAGGTAATCAGGTTGTCACACGTGAGGCTCACAGTCTTAATCCCCATTTTACAGATGAGGGAACTAAGCCACAGAGAAGTTCAGTGAATTGCCCAAAGTCACACAGCTGATAAGTGGCAGAGCAAGGATTAGAACCCACAACTGATTGCAAATGGTGGTGGGGTCTTCTGGAAGAGATGTGTCCATGGAGCTGCTATGGGTCGGTAACGTCTCAAAAGCATAAGACAAGACAAGACATACATGCTGTGGTGGGGCTGAGGGTGGGATGAATACAAGTGCTCAAAGGATACAAATCCTACTGCATAGACAACACAGAAGGGAAAGGGAGCTGGGGAAAGGGCTTTAAAGTAGGAGATATGACCTTAAAAGGCTTTGAAGTTAGCGAGAAGGGTAATCTTGCATATATTGATGGGAAAGGAGTTCCAAGCCAGAGGGAGGACATGGGAACAGGGTCAGTAGTAAGATAGCCTTCCCTCCTCCAGGAAGCCTTCCCTGACTGAGCCCTCCTCTCCTCTTCTGCCACTCCCTTCTGCGCCGCTCATGCTTGCTCCTTCATTCATCCTCTCTCCCTTCCCCACAGCACATGATGATGATGATTATGATGGCACTTGTTAAGTGCTTACTATGTGCAAAGCACTGTTCTAAGTGCTGGGGACGATACAAGATGATCAGATTGTCCCATGTGGGGCTCACACTCTTAATCCCCATTTTACAGATGGGGTAACTGAGGCACAGATAATTTAAGTGACTTGCCCAAAGTTACACAGTTGATAATTGGTGGAGCTAGGATTAGAATCCATGACCTCTGACTCCCACACCCGGGCTCTTTCCACTCAGCCACATATACCTGTATATATCTGTCATTTATCAATTTATTTATTTGTATTAATATATCTCTCCCTCTAGACGGGGAGCTCGTTGTGGGCAGGGAATGTGTTTGATGTTATATTGTACTTTCCCAAATGATTAGTACAGTGCTCTGCACACAGTAAGCACTCAATAAATATGATTAATAATAATAATAATAGATGAGACTGAGTTACATTGAATAGGTTGGCATTAGAGTGAAGTGTGCAAGCTGGGTTGAAGTAGGAAATCAGCAAGGTAAAGCAGAAGGGGGAAAGCCAGTTGCTTTAAGTGAATGATAAGGAGTTTCTGTTTGATGCAGAGGTGGGTGAGCAATCACTGGAGTCTCCAAGGCATGGGAAACATGGATTAAACTTTTTTTTAGAAAAAGTTATCTGAGCAACAGGGAAGTAAGAACAGGAGTGGAGAGAGAGAAATGGCAGGGAGGTCAGCAAGGAGGCAGATTCAGTAGTCAAGGAGGGGTAGGACATGTGCTTGGATTCTGATTGCTTTTTGGATGAAGAAGAAGGATGGATCGGCAAAATGTTGAAGAGGAGAATTTGGTTACAGACTGAAAGAGGTTAAGAGGTAGGAGACAAGAATAATGGCAAAGTTACGTATTTCAGAGATAAGGATGGTGGTTTTCAAATGTGGTTTTTAAAATTTTTATCTTTATTTGATTTTATATTTTTATTGTATTAAGTGCTATGTGCTAGGCACCTTTCTATACACTAGGGTAGAGACAAGAGAATCAGGTTGGACACAGTCCCTGCCCTACATGATGATCACAATCTTAATCCCCATTTTACAGATTAGGTAACTGAGGCACTGAGAAGTGAAGTGACATGCCCAAGGTCACACAGCAGACAAGTGGTGGAATTGGGATTAGAACCCAAGTAAATTTAGATGGGGGAGGGCATTTGGGGGAAAGTTGAGGCCTTCAGTTCTGGACAATATTGAGGTTGTAGGGTCTGTGAGGCATCCATGTAGAGATAGCATGGGAATAGGAATAAATGCTAGAGGAAAGAAGAGAGTGTTAGAATTGGGAGTCATCCATGTGGTGGAGGTAGTTGAAGCCATGGGAGCCGATGAATGACCCAAAAAGAGTTTGTGTAAAGAGAACAGAATCTTCAGGGACTGCCATGGGCAGAGGAATAGCTAGTGAGAGAGACTAAAAAGGAAAGCCAGAGAGATGAAAGGAGAACCAGAAGAGAAGTTTGTAAGTAAAACCAAAGTTAAATAGTCATTCAAGGAGAAGAAATTCACCCACAGTGTCAAAGGCGATCAAAAAGTCATTCATTCATTCATTCAATCGTATTTATTGAGTGCTTACTGTGTGCAAAGCCCTATACTAAGCTCTTGAGAGAGTACAATATAACAACAAATAGACCCATTGCTGCCCATATTGAGCTCACAGTCTAGAGGAGAGGAGAGAATTCAGTATAGAGTAGAATAGTGTCTATTTGCCATAACAGCGTGCTGAGTTTCGGTCACAGGGATGTTCCATAGCGAGCTGGAGAATGCCTGAATGGTAAAAGATGATGGACAGCTTTGTTTGTGTACTGAATGTCACGGCTATCAACAGCCAGGTATAGGCAGTGTTTGGCTATTAGTATGCCGAATGCTCCTTACTCTAAGTGAATTATGTCTTGAGGAAATATATTGCTATTTCTGAGTTCTTAAATGTGAAGAGCCTCCAGATGAATGGTTCAGGTGCATTTAAGTATACAGTAAGTTTACCTAAAAGATCATTTATAAGGACACTGAACAGCTGACTAAAGTGGGTAGTGAAGACCCTAACAAATAGTGAGGCAGCTACCCTGGCAACCACCTGCTTGTCTACAGTGCTGCAGCACAGTATTGACACTATAGGAAAGCCATTTGGACTGTAATCAATCAACCATTCAATAATTTTTATTGAAGGCTTACTGGGGGCAGAGCACTGTACTGAGCTCCATATAATGAGCTTTACCCCATAACTATTGTGAGTGAGCATTATGTACAATACATCATCCCTCTGTGCCTATTTGTTCATTTCACTCTGCCCCATAGAAACATGACTGTGTGTGATAAGAGTCTGTGAGTGTCTCTGCCAAAACCACAACACTATAATTGACTGCTTTGCACAGGTTCTATGTCCTCAAGACTTCATGAATGGACTATATTCACTGGACTATGGACTATAAACTCACCTGCCATTTATGACGGAAGGCTCTATCATCACCTTTACAAGGAAAAGCTATGTACCTGAGAAGCAACATGGCCTAGTGGATAGAGCATGGACCTGGGAATCAGAAGGAGGTAATTCTAATTCCAGCTCCGCCACTCATCTGCTGTGTGATCTTGGGCAAGTCACTTTATTTCTCTGTAACTGAGGCACAACTGTATAATGGGGATTAAGACTGTGAGCCCCATGTGGAGCTTGGATGGTGTCCAACCTGACTAATTTGTATGTACTCCATGCTTAGTACATTGCCTGGCACATAGTAAATGCTTAACAAATGCCATTAAATAAATAAATAAAAATCCGGATCACTGAGTCCTTGAGGTAAATTCTGCTTCCCACTTAGAGGGCCTGTCCCTCTTTCTAAGACCATCTTTTGGTCAATCAATCTTTCCAACATTCAAGAATGAATGCCATAGTTCTGGGTTTACAGTGAACACTCAAAAATGTGATGTGCAGGATTGTCCCAAGGTCTAAGTCATTTTAGGTAGAAAATTAGATGTCCAAGGAAGAACATTAACTCTTTTGAAGCACTAGGGGACCACCTAGCGTACTGACTCTGCTACAAGGCACTAGACTATCCTGATATCTTACTCAGAATTCCTCCTTAGTATTAGCCTGTGTGCATAATAAGCATAATCTTAATAATAATAATAGTAATATTTGTTAAGCACTATGTGCCAAACACTGTACTAAGTACTGAGGTAGATACAAGATAATCAGTTCCCATATGAGGCTCACAGTCTAAGTAATAATAATGATAATGATGGCATTTATTAAGCACTTACTATGTGCACAGCACTGTTCTAAGCACTGGGGGGATACAAGGTGATCAGGTTGTCCCACATGGAGCTCACAGTCTTAATCCCCATTTTACAGGTGAGGGAACTGAGGCTCAGAGAAGTTCAGTGACTTGCCCAAGGTCACACAGCAGACATGTGGTGGAGACAGGATTAGAACCCATGACCTCTGACTCCCAAGTCCAGGCTCTTTCCACTGAGCCTCGCTGCTTCTCTAAGCACTGAACTAAGTGCTGGGGTAAATACAAGGTAATCAGATCCTACATGAGATTCACAGTCTAAGTAGGAGGGAGAACCTGGGGGTTAAGACTGTGAGCCTCAAGTGTGATAACCTGATTACCTTGTATCTACCCCAGCACTTAGAACAGTGTTTGGCACATAGTAAGCACTTAACAAATACCATCATCATCATCAACAAATAACATTATTATTATTATCATTATTATTATTATTTTGCAGATGAGGGAACTGAGGCTTGCCCCCTCCTACCTTTCCTCACTGATCTCGTACTGTAACTTGGCCCACAAACTCTGCTCCTTTAGCGCCAACTTGATCATTGGGCCCTGATCTCACCTATCTTACCTCTGACCCCTTTCCCACATCCTCCCTCTGGCCTGGAACTCCAAGGACACCAGACCAACACTCTACTCCAAAGTCTCACTGAGATCACATTTCTTCCAAGAGCCCTTCCCCAGTTAAGCCCTCTGTTCCCAGGCTCCCTCTCCCCTCTGTGTCATCTATGCTCTCGGATCTGTGACCTTTGGACATTTGCTATTCTCTCCACCCTCAGTCCCACAGCAGTTATCTACATATCAGACTTTCATGGCTCAGTGGAAAGAGCCTGGGCTTGGGAGTCAGAAGTCATGGGTTCTGATCCCAGCTCTGCCTCTTGTCAGCCGTGTGACTTTGGGCAAGTCACTTAACTTCTCTGTGCCTCAGTTCCCTCATCTGTAAAATGGGGATTAAGACTGTGAGCCCCCCGTGGGACAACCCGATCACCTTGTAACCTCCCCAACGCTTAGAACAGTGCTTTGCACATAGTAATCGCTCAATAAATGCCATCATTATCTTCTAGACTGCGAGCCCGCTTTTCGGTAGGGACTGTCTCTATATGTTGCCAACTTGTACTTCCCAAGAGCTTAGTACAGTGCTTTGCACACAGTAAGTGCTCAATAAATACAATTGAATGAATGAATCTAACCTGATTATCTTGTACTTTCCCCAGTGCTTAGAACAGTACTTGTCACATTCATTCAATCATATTTATTGAGCTCTTACTGTGTGCAGTGCACTGTAGTAAGTGCTGGGGAAGTACAAATCGGCAACATATAGAGACTATCCCTACCCGACAACAGGGTCACAAACTAAGTGCTTACAAATACTATTAATAATAATAATAATAATAATAATTTATATTAATATCTGCCTCCCCCTCTACACTGTAAGCTTGTTGTGGGCAGGGAATGTGATTACCAGATCTGCTGTACTCTACTCTACCTACTCTCCCAGGTGTTTAGTAGAGTGCACTACACACAGCAAGCGCTTGATACATAGCAGAGAGCTCATCTCCTCCAGGAGGCCTTCCCAGACTGAGCCCCCTCCTTCCTCTCCCCCTCCTCCCCCTCCCTATCCCCTCTGCCTTACCTCCTTTCCCTCCCCACAGCACCTGTATATATGTATATGTTTGTACATATTTATTACTCTATTTATTTTACTTGCACATATTTATTCTATTTATTTTATTTTGTTAATATGTTTTGTTCTCTGTCTCCCCCTTCTAGACTGTGAGCCCACTGTTGGGTAGGGACCGTCTCTATATGTTGCCAACTTGTACTTCCCAAGCGCTTAATACAGTGCTCTGCACACAGTAAGCTCTCAATAAATACGATTGAATGAATGAATTAAATGACTTGTCCAAGGTCACACAGCCAACAAGTGGCAGAGCCTGGATTAGAAGCAAGGTCCTCATGGCATGGCACCATGAAGTTCACTCTCAACTAGCATAATTCATCATTCAGGTAATAAGGCGCCATTTAATGTCTGGCAGCAGGGCTGCCTTAAATGGAACACTTGTGAGTTGAAATAATGTGTTTCCCTAGACAGCATAGTGTAGTGGATAGAGCACAGGCTTGGGAGTCAGAAGGTCATGGGTTCTAATCCCAGCTCCTCAATTTGTCTGCTTTGTGACCTTGAGCAAGTCACTTCACTTCTATGTGCCTTAGTGACCTCATCTGTATTTTGGAGATTGAGACTGTGAGCTCCCACGTGGGACAGGGACTGTGTGCAACCCAATTTGCTTGTATCCACCACAGCATTTAGTACAGTACCTGGAACATAATAAACACTTAACAAAAATCATAATTATTATTATTATCATTATTAATTTCCAAAGAGTCCTTGAAGCATGGCTGCATTTCCCACTTGTATGTGACACTGCTGACAGTCTGCTTGTGTGGATGTGGCAGAGATGTGGGTGATGGACAGATATTTCCAAGGGGGATGTAGAAGGAGATGGCCCTGTTTGCCGCTATATTCATTCGGTGGCAAGTTCCACAACAACATTGCTTCAAGAGGACCACCTTTCTCCAGAATACCGCTTGAGGCAAGTTGGTCTGTCCGTTGCTATTTTTCCCCAGCATGCCACAGTTATGCCTAATTGACTAAATGAGTCCATCCTTATAATTTTGCTGCTATGGTTGGGAGTGATAGTAATGTATTAGTAGCCAGGATTAGAAAGCAAAGGGTTGGATAATATGTACTGCATTATTTGATTCCACAAGACAGGCGGGCTGCCATGTCCCATGAATTGTGCATCCTTCTTATGGCCTCTGACCACAGTGGGTAAAGTATATGAGCTGTCCAGATGTACAGCTATATGAATCCCAGCGAGATGCTACATATCCCAGAGGAAATCCCAGAAACCTCTGGCTAGTCATGGGTGACATAAAAGCCTTTGGGGTGACTTAAGCCAATCTATAATTCCAAAAGCAATAAAGAATACGGTTGTGATTGTTTATAGCTAAGATTCATAAAATGACTCCCATTGAGAAATGCCACTGGGCACAAGTTTTAGGCAAAATAAACAGAATGATAAAGATCCCAAGTCAACTTTAATTAACATATCAATTAGGAAAAGCTCAATTGAACAGCTGTCTCGCGCTCTGCCCAGAAGTTCAATGAACTGGAGGTTTGTCAGTTCGAGAAATGAACAAAGCACTGGTTTTGAGGCTTTGGGATTTATCAGAAGCTTTCTAGTAGATCTTAAAGTTGGAGTGCAAAGAGACATAGGTAATCCTGTAAGGTATGTAAGACTCAAGGCATATGGAGATGTAAAGATTTAAAAAGAGTTGTATTCAGTCTTTAATTATATGCTCTATGGCTACTTGCTGGCTTTCCATCATCTTGACTGTATTGTACTAATGAACATTTGCTTATGCTTTGCTTTACTTGTTTTCATATAGCTTCTTTCATTTTAAGAAATCCTCATCACAACTATCCTGATAAAATAGATAGGGAAGTCCTATTTACTGAGGGACTAAGATTTACATATTTTGACTGAGTAGAAATTCAATCCAGATGCCCTATCCAAGATCACATTATAAGAAAACCTTTAGTAAGAACTGAATCCTAGTAAAATAATGAAAGGGTAAATCTCACTAGGGCTTGGGTTGGGTTAGTCCAAAGCTGCATTCAGCCCATTCCATCTTTCAGGTAGGGAGCTCTGGAGATGCCCAACATTTCTGGAGTATGTGTGAGGTTTTCCCATTTGAGGGTTATTGTTAATGGTTGCCATTGTTAATGGTATTTGTTAAGCACTTACCATGGGGCAGGCATTGTTCTAAGTGCTGGGATAGATACAAGGTGATGAGGTTGGACACAGTCTCTGTCCCACATGGGGCTCACAGTCTTGATCCCCATTTTACAGATGAGGTAACTGAGGTACAGAGAAGTGAAGTGACTTGCCTAAGGTCACACAGCAGACAAGTGGCAGAGTCAGGATTAGAACCCAGGTCTTTCTTACTCCCAGGCCTACACTCTATCCACTAGGCCATGCTGCTTCTCTGTTTCCCCATTTTCCAGTTGTCCCAGCAGCCCTTGTGGCAGCCTTTCAAGTCACTAGATGAGGGATTGGATTCCCCAAGCATTCCTGTTTTGGTGCCAGACTTCTCGTCTATGGCCACAACTGGGACAGGATGGTATTTCCAGGGACTACTGTCTGAACAGACATGAGCAGAAGCTGGGCTGGCCAGGTCCAGACCCCTGGCCAAGCAAGTTTCTAAGCATCACCACTTTTCAAATCTGTTCCCTTTTTCAGTAGGCACTGGCTTAAAGGGACAGACCCACCATCTTTGGCTTGGTTTTAAACTGCTGAAGTGTTATCTGAACTTTATGAGGTTCCTAAATTGACAAGTCTAGGTCATCTTCATCCAACAGCACTGAGTACCAACTGTGTGCCAAGCACTGAAAGCTGCCTTTGGGGTCTAGACAAATCAATCAATAAATGGTATTTATTAAGCACTTACTGGATGCCAAGCACTGTACTAATCACATGGGAGAATGCAACAGAGTTGGTAGACAGGTTCTCTGCCTACACTGAGTTTACAAGACCCAGAATCTACCGTTAAAGAACTATCAAATCCAACAGGGGAGATGGATGGCACCTTATTAGAGAAGGGTTTAGTTCCCAGCTGAGCTGGGATCATCCCCAGCCATCTCAATTGAGATAGCATGCAGAACCTGTCCTTCAGTCTGCATGTTAATTAACTATTCTCCAAAACTCAGTCTTTACTCCTTCCAATCAATCCAACCAATGGTATTTATTGAGCGCTTACTCAGTGCAGAGCAGTGTATTAAGCATTTGGGAGAGTACAAAATAACAAAGGGAAAAAAATAAAACAATAAAATAAAGTTGGGATAACAGTTCCCTGCCCACAATGAGTTTACAGTCTAAAGGGGAGATGGATTTAAATATAAATACAAACTGCAGAGATGGGAACATAAGTGCTGTGGGGCAGAGGGTAGGAATAATATAAAATGACCAAAGGGGGCAAATCCAAGTGCAGAGGTACAATCTCAACTTGTAACTGTACCTCACTCGACTCTCCCACTTTTCCCCACTTTTTTCATCACTCTTATTAATAATAATAATAATGATGATGGCATTTGTTAAGCGCTTACTATGTGCAAAGCACTGTTCTAAGCATTGGGGGGATACAAGGTGATCAGGTTGTTCCACGTGGGGCTCACAGTCTTAATCCCCATTTCACAGATAAAGTAACTGAGGCTCAGAGAAGTTGTGACTTGCCCAAAGTCACACAGCTGACAAGTGGTGGAGCTGGGATTCGAATCCATGGCCTCTGACCCCTAAACTCGTACTCTTCTGACCTGGAAGTGTCTCCCACTCTGAATAGGCCAGAATTCAGCACCCTACTAAAATCCCACTTCCAGGAGGTCTTCCCAATTCTCTCCCGACCCCCTTAACTACTTGTTATACCCTTATTTTATCAAGTTCCCACTATTTTTAAATAACTGTCTCTCTTCCTGTTTAGATTTTAAGCCCCTTGAGTCAAAGGAAGCATGTAGTGCAGTGTCATGCATTAAGATCTGTTCAATAAATATCATTAATTGATAAAGTGATTGATAGTAAGATGGGATGCATGAGTGTGTCACACATTTGGAGTCCCTTGTGCTCTTGCACACAGTCTCTATGAAATGCTGTAAAGCACCTTTTCTGGTACCTTGCTACTTGAGTAATTCTTGCTCAAACCTAGATGATTAAGAGAAGAAAAGATACATCGTACTTCCAGCAAGATGTGTGTTTGAGGTATGAGTGGGATGGTTTTTATTAGGTCATTCACACTCTCACCCAACAATTCTAGTAATAATTGTGGCATTTGTTAACTGCTTACTATGTGTCAAGCACTGTACTATGTGCTGGGGTATATGGAAGAGAATTGGATCAGACACAATCCCTCTCCTAAATAGGGCTCACAATGGGAAGGAAGAACAGGAAGTGAATCCCCATTTTAGAGATAAGAAAATTGAAACACAGAAAAGTTAAATGATGTCTTGTTCCAGGTCACACAGAAGGCAAGTGACAGAGCTGGGATTGAACCCATGTTCCCTGACTCCCAGACCTGTGTTCTTTCCACTAGGCCACTCTGCTTCCCAGTCCCCCTATTCCCAGGGCAATGCAGGGTGATGCAGCTGGAGGGGAAAATGGACACAGGCTTTGGCCAAAGAACAGAATATGTGAGATCTCAACAGCAGTGGATTATCACTGCACACTCACCTAGTTCATAACCCATCAATGAATATCAAGCTCAGCATGACATCCTCCATTTTTTCACAAGAAACGGGGGAAAAAGCAACAAAAAAGAATTGAAAACACAAAGACCATCACCACCACTAACAAAAATATAGTTATCCTGCACACATCTTTTTGTTGCTGCTGTTCTTGTTAATTTTTGGTTTCCTGTTTGGAGATAGTGAATTCAGTGAATGTTTGTGTCCAGAAAGAGGACAGAACCATGAGAATGTCAAGGGATAGTGCTGGAATGGGGGTGGGGTGTTGTTTTGTGGATCTTGGAAATGGAGAAATTCAACCTTCTATATCCATAGTCTTTCCTTTTCTACATGTTACATGCACTGAACCTCACCAGAGCAAGCCCCAGCTGCGATAAATTACTACTTGTATGAAATAGAATTCTATTGAATTAGACAAATAAAGCTTTTTAAACCAAATCAGTATCAAAAAATAGTTGGCAAAATAGAGCAAACATGCTTGGTGAAACATGAAAAGCTGACACATAGGAGAACAAAAGGAAAAACATTACTACAAAGCTCTGTAGGTGCCTAGAATTCATTCTGGATTTTTTTAAGGATGATCCCTGGGCATTTTATGAAAGCCTCTTGCACAAGAATTATCTGTTCAAAACCACTTTTAATCAAAACTGATTTTATTCAGGAGACCATAACCCTTGCCCAAATGAGAACCAGATCCACTTTGACATCAAACTCGACACTTGTTTTTTGTACCTTTAATCTTCCTTCCATAAGAAAACCACTACCGCTGTTGTTTGAAACACAGTGTTAGTTTCTAGTCACTCACTGCACCTATTTCACTCAGAAAAAAACTACTCTCTTCCCATTTACATCTCTTCCCAATGATTTAAATTTCTGCATCACAAGGCTGGATTGTCAGCTTGTTGAGGGCAGGGAATGGTGTCATCCCTAAAAATCAAGGCTGTAACCTCTTGGTAAAGGGCTGTGCAGCCTGTGGGCACCTAATTGAACTGAATTGAACAAAAGTAAATGATCATTTTCAAAATGATAAAAATTCATGTTAACCTATCTAAACTTTACAGATGTCATCTACTGGTAAATGTCAGATTTTATGAATTTCATTTAAAAATTAGACTCCTTTTAAAATGAACTGAGATATTTCTTTTTCCCTTTGCCCTTTTTCATGTATTAAGATGAAATATGCACTGACAAGGTTTTGGTATCCTCTGGTTTTCCCTATCAATCAAACAGTAGTATTTATTCAGAACCTACTATGCACAGAGCATTGTGCTAACTGTATGGGAAAGTACAATAGATTTCCAACAGAATTGAAATCTGCCACCAAGTGTTTACAGTTTAGCAGGGGAACAAAAGCATTTACAGAGAGGAGGAAGAAGGAGAAAGAGAATATGTGCACAAATGCCACAGGAGGTTATTAAAACTCTCCTTTTCTGCAGTCTCACATTTTTCCTTTTGCCTTCAGGACAGCTCTTTTTGGATGTACCGCTAACACCTCGAATTGTGTTCTCTCTCATGCTTTCCCAACATCCAGGTGATATTCCTCAACACTGTACGCAACCCAATTCTCCTTTCAGTTCTCCCTTTACAATACCTCTAGAACCCACCCCTTCCTCTCTAGCCAATCTGCTACCATACTGCCCCAAAGCACTTATCCTATCCCAACTTGACTACTGCATCAGTCTCTTTGCTGACCTCTCTGCCTCCTGCCTCTTTCCTCTCTAGTTCATACTTCACTCTGCTGCCTGGATCACTTTTCTAAAAAAAAAAGAAAAAAAAGTCCAATCCGCATTTCCCAACTTATCAAAAACCTCTAATAGTTGCTCATCCAACTTCAAACAGAAACTTTACCATGGCTTTAAGACACTCAATCAGCTCTGTCTCTCTCCTACCTTACCTCACTAACCTCCTATTACACCTCTAACCAAACAACTCCTCTTTGCTAATCTGCTCACCTTGATCTTGTCTATGCCTCCACTGACCCCTTCCTCACATCCTCCCTCTAGCATGGAACTCCCTCCCATTTCATATCTTCATATCACCACTCTCCCCACCTTTCAAAGCCCTAATAAAATCAAATCCTCCAAGAGGCCTTCCCTGACTAAGCCCCAACAGCCATGCCTAAGACCTTCTTTCTGTGTTTTCTATGAGCTTGACTCTTTACTACTTAAGCACTTGGATATTCACTCACCCCCAGCCCCACAGCACTTACAGGTATATCCATCTGTAATTTATTTTAGTGCCTGTTTTTCTCTCTAGACTGTAAGCTCCTTATGGGCAGGAATTATGCCTAGTACAGTGTGTTCTGCACACAGTAAGCATTCACTAAATGACATTAATTGATTGAATGATGGAAATGCCATGATGCAGCAACAAAACTTTAGCTGCCATCAGAGTACAGGCTTAAGTTGTTCTTCCTTGCAGTCATGGTAATGGTTTTTGCTAAACACAGAAAAGATCACTGGTGACCCTGCAGAAAACAGTATCATTAGAGAGAAGAGGAATGAGACCAGATGGTAGAGTCAAGAGCAGAGTTGGAGAAAGAAGGAAATTGAGGCAGCAGGTATATACAACTTACTTGAGAAGCTTGGGAGCAAGAGCTAGAGGGGGCAATGCGATTCAGAGAATGTTTCTTTCAGGATGGGGAGATGTGAACATGTTTGAAGTCAGAAGGGAAGAGCTATCAGAGAATGGGTAGTTGAAGATGGTGGTCAGGGAGGGAAGAAGAGTGAGTACGAGTGGTTTGAGAAAGTGAGAAAGGGTGGGGTTTGAGACACAGGTAGAGGGTGTGGATTGCTTGAGATACAGCTTAGGGGAGGGATGAGAGAGTGGATGTTGAGAAGGAGGTGAGAGAGAGGGGATGTTGAAAGGATGTTGAGCTGTTCTGGGGAGCTCGGACCTGATGGTATCAATTCTGTCAATAAAACAATTCTCTATCTCCCCCTGTGCCTCCCCACTCTTATATCTTCTCAGCTCCCCACCTACCCATGATCTTTCTCTCTGCCATCATATAGTCTCTTTCCCCTTCTTCTCATAGTCTCCATTAACCTTTTTCTCAAATCTACCTCATGTCTCATTCCTACCTCCCCCTCCCTATATTTCTCTTTCTTGTGTATTTTCCCTTTCCCTTCCATCTTTGCCTTCTAATCACTGTTTCCCCAGTCTCACCCAGATCTTTCCATACCTTCATCAATGCCTCACATTTTCTCTTCACTCTCCTTCTCTAGCCATTGGCTAGACTATCATGTTGCCACTGCTGTTTCCCCCCCCCTCAGCAGCAGGTGTAGGAGGCAGAAACAATTGCTAGTGCTGACATCCCTCTCCACAGATCTGGGCAGGCACAATTAGCATGTCTGGTTATGTTCTTCGCACCTGCCCAGACCTGTGAACAGAGACCTTGGGAGCTATTAGTAATATTGAATAGTAATTCCCTCCATCTCCATGAGCCTAGCCAGGATAGCACAACTTGTCTTAAACCAGAATCATCCTCAAAGCTCTCTGGCACTGGCTCTAAAGATTTATAAATAAAGTTTTCTATTTTGAGACTGATCTAAAAAAAATCACATTTTGCTAATCAAGCGACTCTCATTACCAAAGCCCATTAAAATTCATTTTGTATAGATTAATGTTAAACAGCAGATTTAAAACAGATGGACCATTGGAACTATGTGACAAGGCTAACTCATTCATTCATTCTTTCAAACATATTTATTAAGCACTTACTGTGTGCAGACCATTGTACTAAGCACTTGGGAAATATAAATTGGCAACATAACTCTGGGGGAGCCAGCTAGGTTTTCAACATTTTAAAAATTCTTTATTTACTACCAACATCCAAGCTAGCGTATTGGTGCAGAGTACAGATAGGATCTTAGCAAAATGGAGCAGGTCTTTCTCTGGGGACAGCAGAGGCTGCCCTAGAATAAATCAATGGTATTTATTGAGTGCTTACTGTGTGCAGAGCACTGTACTAAGTGCTTGTAAGAGTATGATACAACAGTGTTGGTAGACATGTTCTCTGCCCACAAGGAGTTTACAGTCTAGAGGGTAGTTGGGGGATTAATGAGGGGAAGGATTCTATGCTCCAAAGCATTTTGAAACAAAAAACTCGAGAAGCACTGTTTCATGAGAGGACAGAATTACTAAGATTGGATAGGTCAGAAGCCCTTGTGTATTTCTACCACTGGAGTGGGTCTCACCCCACAGCCAAACCCCAGGGAGAAAATTCACAGGGATTGCAGAGTCCCAGAGATCCCTTTGAACATGGGACCAGGTTCATATAGCAGAGTGAACCATGCTAGAGACAGACATGGAGGAAAGAAAAATGTATTTTGGGGGACATCACTTTTCTGGGTGAGTGGAGAGATCAATCAATCATATTAATTGACCATTTACACTGGGCAGAATACTGGACTAAGTGTTAGGGAGTGTATGATTAAGTTAGCAAATATGATCCTTGTTCCCAAGGAGCTTACAATCTATTAGGGTGACATACACTAAAATGGATTACGGTTTGGGTGAAGCCACAGAGTTTGAAGAAATTTTCCATGAGTGCTAATGACTGTGGAGAATGAAAATGAATCTTCCGTCTCTCCTCTCACATGCCCTGCAGAGCTCATGCCCAGGGTTCATCCCTGATGCTGTCCTGGGATCTGAACTGCAGGTGAGGAAGCACTGTAAGAGGATAGGAAGCCCACCCTCAACTTAGCAAACAGTGTGGTCTAGTGGATAGAGCACAGGCCTCCTAGTCAGTAGGACCTGGGTTCTAATTCTGGTTCTACCACATGTCTGCTATGTGACCTTGGGCAAGTCATTTCACTTCTCTGGGCTTCAGTTACCTCATCTGTAAAATGAGGATTAAGACTTTGAGCCCCAAGTAGAACAGGGACTGTGTCCAACCTGATTTGCCTGTATTTACCCCAGTACTTAGTACATGGCCTGGCACATAGTAAGTGCTTAACAAATACCACAGATATTATTATCATTATCACTTATGACTCCACTTTTTATGTCTCCCTGCCAATGTGGCCCAGACTGCAACTTTCTTTCAGAGAACAGCAAGGTCCAAGCCAAGCACAAGCCCACTTAAAGCAAGGAATCCATACTTCACTCTGCTGCCTGGATTATCTTTCTACAGAAATGTTCAGAAGATGTCACCCCCCTCCTCAAAAATCTCAGGTGGTTGCCTATTAATCTCCATATCAAACAAAAACTCCTCACTCTTCGCTTTAAAGCTCTCCATCACATTGCCCCTTCTTCCCTCACCTCCCTTCTCTCCTTCTACATCCCAGCCCACACACTCCACTCCCTTAGGTGCTAACCTTCTCACTGTCCCTCAACCTCACCTGTCTTGCCACCGAACCCTGGCCCAAGTCCTACCTCTGGCTTGGAATGCCCTAGCTCCTCAAATCTGTCAGTCTCCCTTCCCCCCTTCAAAGCCCCCTCCTCCAAGAGGCTTTCCCAGATTAAGCCCCCTTTTCCTCAGCTCCCTCTCCCTTCTGCTTCACCTCGACTCGCTCCTGTTGCTCTTCCGCCCCCCCCAACCCCCCAACACCTATGTACATATGTATATATCTATAATTCTACTTATATTGATGCCTGTTTACATGTTTTGAGGTCTATCTCCTCCCACCCCTAGACTGTAAGCCCACTGAGGGAAGGGATTGTCTCTATTGCTGTATTGTACTTTTCAAGCACTTGGTATGGTGCCTCTGCACACAGTAAGGGTGCAATAAATACAACTGAATGAATGAATCTAAGTTGTGGGGAGGAGGAGAAAATGGGGAAGAAGGACACCAGTTGGCCTATCCATGGCACCCAAGAATGTGTGCTTAATAACAAGCCCAATTTTCTCATTCAAGGTTCCTGTGGATTTAGCAACACATCTTTTGAGAGAGCAACCTTGTTCTATCTCCATCCTTAACCTCTGCCTGAGAAAACCCCCACCAAAAGCATGAATACTTTATGGGCCACAGTTAGTTAACACATCGGTAATACTGTCATATAACAAATGTAAATAGTATTTCCTTTGTATCATTAGCAGGACACATAAAAGGGATACAGAACTAGCAGTTTGTAAGTTGTTGGTGCTCTTTGTGGGAAAGGCTTTTTCAAAGAAATTAATGAAGCTTTGTGAGGAGGCCCGTTCTTGTTTATCTTTGTTTTGACTGAAACATGGCAACTGGGAAGTAGTGTGGCTTAGTGGAAAGAACCTGGGCTTGGGAGTCAGAGGTCACAGGTTCTAATCCCAACTCCGCCACTTGTCAGCTGAATGACCTTGGGCAAGTTATTTAACTCCTCTGGGCCTCAGTTCCCTCATCTGTCAAATGGGGATGAAGATTGTGAGCCCCACGTGGGACAATCTGATTACCTTGCATCTACCCCATTAGAACAGTGCTTACAACAGTGTTTGGCACAGAGTACCATCATTATTATTAATTTGGGTAGCCTACTGTGGCTGTCAGGATTTTAAGCATCAAGAATATCCATAAACAGGGTCTATGATCAGTCTCAGAATCTTACACTCACTGCCATTTTCCCCATGCATTGAGTTTCTAGGGCAATATTGATTTTGCAGTCATGTTAACAGATTAAGGGACTATTTCCTGCCAGATCCTCTATATCCTTTCATATTCATGAGGCTCCATACTTATTAAGCACTTACTGTGCACAGAACATGGTACTATATGCTTGGAATTATACAGTACAAGGAGCCTTGAGAAACCACCAGTGGAATGGAGACACTTGTAGACATTTCTTCTTACCTGGGTGAGTTGGCCAAAAGTCGCCTTAGCAGTTTGAAGCATAAGTTTCTGTGTCACCCAATCTAAATCTAGAAAGAAGGGAAAAAGATGCTCACTTTTTCAAAATATTTTTATTATTGATAATAATAAAATGATAATAGTAAAATGATAATAATAGCATTACTAAGTGCCAAACACTGTTCTCAGATCCAGGTTAAGTACAAAACCATCAGAACAGCTACACACCCTGTCCTTTATAGGGTTCACAGACTGAGGGGGAGGGAGGTTGGAAGGTTGAAGAAAACAAGTCACAGAAAAGTTAAATGCCTTGCCCAGCTTCATACAAAAGGCACATGGAGGAGCCAGAATTAGAACTTAGATCTCCTGACTCCCAGTTCTGGGCTCTTTCCACTAGGCTAGACTGCTTCTAATCATAATATTAACCTACAGAAGGTAGAAGAGAGTTACATCCATTGTACCACTAGTGTTTAAAATGAGTGCCAAAAGCATAACTTTGGCCCTGTGTATCTAAATTAGATTATCGACATCATTTTAATCCAGGAAGAAGATATTTTGGTAAAATTGCTACCAAGAAGAGTGGTTAGGTCATCTAGAAGCCATAATAACAGCTCCAAGTCACTACAATACTGTTCAGAACACTGGGATCACTACTAAAGAGGGCTCTGAACCTATATAATAATAATGATTCTGGTATTTGTTAAGAACTATGTGCCAGACATTGTACTAAGCACTGAGGTGGATACAAGCAAATTGGGTTGGGCATAGTCCCTGTCCCATGTGGGACTCACACTCTCAATCTCCAATTTACAGATGAGGTAACTGAAGCACAGAGAAGTTAAGTGACTTGCCCAAGGTCAGATGGCAGACAAATGGGAGAATCAGGATTAGAACCCACAACCTTCTGACTCCCAGGCCCGTGCTCTATTCATTCAATCATATTTATTGAGTGTTTACTGTGTGCAGAGCACTGTACTAAGCTCTATCTACTACGCCATGCTGCTTCTATAGCATAGACAGAGCATCAGTCTGGAATTCAGGGGACTCTAGTCCCAGCTTTGCCACTGACTTGTTTGATGATCTCAAGTAAGTCACTTAATATCTCAGAACCTTAGTTTCCTCATCTGTAAACTAGGGATGATAATTTCTGCCTCTTCCTCCCTCACAGAGAAGTGGTGAGAAAGAGATAATTCTATTACATTGCACTCTCCTACACACTTAGTACAGTGCTCTCCTTACAGTTAGTGCTAAATAAATATCATTGATTGGATAGGTTGACTGAGGATAAAATTAAGAAATAGATACAAATATGCTTTGGGGGGAAAATACTCAGCATCTTCACAGTAGTATTAAAGCTGTGGAAAAAAAAGATCTGTGCATAGGATTCAGATAGGCAGAGGGCCAGTCTAGTCTCAGTAGAAAGAGGCATACACTTATGTTATTTATGCAACAATTTGTATATTTTCTTTGTCCTAAAACCTCAGAATAATGATGATATTTGTTAAGTACATATTATGTGTCAAGCACTGTTCTAAGCACTAGAGTAGAAATAAATTAAGTCATATACAGTCCCTGTCCCACATGGGGTTCACAGAGGAGGTATACTGTGTAGAGAGAAGTGATACGATGCACTAAATGTCCTGTGTTTACATTAATTTTATATTATTTGGATTTAGACATAGATATCGTTTCAACATGGTTTAAATATTCAGACCAGACACATTTCACTGAGCCACATGATAGATTATAGGGCTGAGAGCTGTCACAAGATAATTGACATCATGATGCACAAATTTGCATGTTTTATTTTTTCCATTTACTTTAAATGAAGAAAATGTGAGCTGAAATAGTATCTTAATAAAAATGTTTCTTAAATCCTGATTACTAATGAACTGGAGGCTCCAGGAAAGCTGCAACATTAAAGGGGTACGGGAAAATGAGCAAATCCAATATCTGTATGCAGTGAACTATGGCAACAAAATCATTCACAAAATTGGAAATTAGGTTGAAAAAGATTCCTTAGCTCTCCTTAAGAAGAAAAATGATTGTTGGCCCTTTTCATCATCTGTGGAATTTATTGAGCACTTACTGTGTGGAGAGACCTGTACTAAGTCCTTGGGAGAGTACAATACAGAGTTGGTAGACACATGTCCTGCCCACAGAGAGTTTACAGATATAATGAGAATAAGAGTGTAAGCTTGTGGTGGGCAGGGAATGAGAAGCAACATGGTCTAGTGGTTAGATTGCAGGCCTAGGAGTCAGTAGGCCCTGAGTTTTAATCCCAGCTTTGACCCTTTCCTGCTGTGTGACCTTGAGTAACTCACTTAACTTCTCTGTGCATTAGTTACCTCATCTGTAAAATGGAGAGGACTAGCCACTCCAGGTCTATTAAGGGGACAAATCAATAAATAAATCAATGGCATTTATTGAATGCTTACTATGTGCAGACTTACAAGGTTTACTGCAACAAATTTACCATCTGGGAGATAATGAGTCATTGAGAAGACTAGTCAAAAATTGGTGAGAATTAAAAGAGCAGTAAAAACCTTAAAGAAGTTAAAAGAACCTTAAAAGAACAAATCTATAAATCTTTCCAATTATCATCATTTCAGATAGCAGAATCTGCCTTATGAAATAAATATTAACAGCATGATCTGGTCCCATCAGTATTTGGTGACATCACTAGTATTACAGAGAAGGAATTATTTAGAGTACACAATGTGCCCAAAACAAAGACATAGAATTCTAATTAAACAAATGAAAGACAAAAATGAATGTCATATACTTCGAGTTGTTGATCACCAAAAAAAGTAGTTGCAGAATCCCATTCAGAGTTGGAGTTTGACATGTTACTAAGACCAATATGTGTAAAATGTTCACTAGGGTTCAATTTCTAACTGGGAAGACATAATGCAGCTTTTTCATCTTAGATAATTGAGACAAGAAATTGTTCCAAAAATCTATAGAACAAATTCTAGAATGTCAGCTCTTTTTAGGTTGTAAGCTCCCTGTAGCCAGGGAGTATGTCTACCAACTCTGTGATATTGTACTCTCCCAAAAGCTTAGGAGGGTGGTCTGCATGTACTTAATAAATATAATTGGTTGATTGACTAATTCATTCAATCATATTTATTGACCACTTACTGTGTGCAGAGCACTGTACTAAGGGTTTGGGAAGTACAAATCGGAAACTTATAGAGACAGTTCCTACCCAACAACGGACTCCCAGTCTAGAAGGGGGAGACAGACAGCAAAACAAAACAAGTAGACAGGTGTCAATACCATCAAAACAAATAGAATTATAGATATATACACATCATTCATAAAATAGAGTAATAAATATGTACAAATATATACAAGTGCTGTGGGGAGGGGAAGGGTGTAGGGCAGAGGGAGGGAGTGGGGGTGATGGGAAGGGGAGCAGAGGATAAGGATGGGGCTCAGTCTGGGAAGGCCTCCTGGAGGTGAGCTCTCAGTAGGATTTTGAAGGGAGGAAGAGAGCTAGTTTGGCGGATGTGTGGAGGGAGAACATTCCAGGCCAGTGGTAGGACATGGGCCAGGGGTCGATAGTGGGACAGGCGAGAATGTGGCACAGTGAGGAGGTTAGCGGCAGAGGAGCAGAGTGTATGGGCTGGGCTGTAGAAGGGGAGAAGATAGGTGAGGTAGGACTAATTGGACAAGGCACAGGTATGTGGGGTACCCAAGTGTCTGTGTGCGGGATTTGCTCCTGCTATTCTCATTGAAACCTAAGTACATGCCTAGGACACTCAAATATCAAGAATAGAAGGTCCAGGAGATGAGCACGTTTGTGATTGATTATGAGCTTCCACTCCCTCAGTTCAGATGCCAATATTTTCCCCACTACACTGGCAGCCTTTCTGCCTTTTGGCATTTGGGTGAACCAAAATCCATTAGGGTTAGGGGTGGTCCATCCCCAGTGATGAGGATGGACTCTAGGAAGACAACCATCACTTTGGAGCACCCATGGATACCACTGTTGAGATATAACATAGGTCTGGATGGACCCCATGGCTAAGCTATGATGACCTCGTTGTCGGTTCATGATCTAAAAATTCCTTCCCCTTCTTAGTCCATAATAAACCCTGATTGAGCCAGTAAAAAGAGTTGTTAAACATATTTTAAGGAAATCAGAGCTGTAGCTGAGGACCCAGGATTCTCATAGCTCCTGGTGATTTTTTTTTCTTTTCCATATTTCTCATTTTCTTTACAGTGATAGCTACGAGCATCCAGCTCTCTGACTGTAGCTCTTGACAGAATCATTTGTTTTCTCTCTGAACAATGAATGAAATTACCTCTTGTCGTACCTCCCCAGCTCTCTGTGGAAAATCAATTTTATCAGGCAAAAGTTTGTCCTTGCTTATTCCACAGAACTTAGGCCTGGTGTAGTAAAAGTGATTTCAAAGGTTGAGTGGAAAGGGTAAAGGGAAAGGAGTAAAAACTTTACCCATGATTGCCTGGGGATTGGACATTGTATTCACATTTAAAAGATTTATCAAGTGCATAATATAGCAGAACATGATTTTACATGCTTGGGAAACAGACACATCCCTACCCTTGGACAATCATTCAATCTAACAGGAGGACAAACATACAACTCCATAAAGACTAGTAAGAGTTCTTGACAATACAACAGAAATAAAGTGATGACAAAAATGAACAGATCAGAACATAAAGTGAATCAGAATGGCTGAAATGGCAAAGTTGATATCATGGTTATTATGACGAGGTAGGAAGCATTCAGGGAATGGCTAATGGAAGCGGTGACTTTTTAGAAAAGCCTCGAAGAAAAGGGCAGGTTCTGTCTGGCAAAGCTGAGGTGTACGGGGGATGGAAGGGGAGCTTTTTGGAGCTTCTCTGGCGTTTCAAGTAGAAGCAGAAAAAACACTGGTTAGGGCTGCTCAGGCTTCACACTGTTTGTCAAGAAAGGTAATCTATTCAATCTGCTACTTCTGGCCCAAATCTGCATGGGCAAATCTGATGTTAAACACCAAACTAATGCTCATGGAAATTGCACCCCTACCACTAGTTCTTCTTGGAAGCCCACCCAAGAACTTGATACCCTCAATTCTGCCTAAAAAATAGACAAGCATTTTAGACTTTTCTAGTCTAGAACCCCACATGGACCTCGGGGCAGGCAGCACCCCAGTATTCAGAGAAGGTGACAGTAGAGTGAAGGAAGCAGCCCAGAACCTCCAGCTCTCTTGGGCAACAGCTGCCAATCAGTGGGTGACAGACCAATCAGCAAGAACCCTCAAGGTGACAGTCTTATAAAGGAATGGCACTTTGCCTGATGTCAAACCTGATGATGATATATAATAATCATAATAATTGTGGTATTTGTTAAATACTTACTGTGTGCAAGCCACTGTACTAAATGCTGGGGTGAATATAAGCAAATTGGGTTGGACACAGTCACTGCCCCATGTGGGGCTCGAAGTCTCAATCCCAATTTTACAGATGAGATAACTGAGGCACAGAGAAGTAAAATAACTTGGCCAAGGTCACACAGCAGCCAAGTGGCAGAGCCAGGATTAGAACCCATGACCTTCTGACTCCCAGCCCAGACTCTAAATCGCTATGCCATGCTAAGCACTTACTATGTGTCAAAAACTGTACTAATCACTGGGAAAGATGCAAGCTAATCAGATTGGACATAGTCCCTGTCCCACATGGGGCTCACAGTCCTAATCCCCATTTTACAGATGAGGTATCTGTGGCATAGAGAAATTAAGTGACTTGCCCAAGGTCACATCACAGACAAGTGGTGGAGCTGGGATTAGAACCCATGTCTTTCTGACTCCCAGGCCCATGCTCTATCCACTAGGCCATGCTGCTTTCCTATGCTGAACTACAACAAAAAGTGCTTGAATTATATTCCCCAACATTAGCTAGATATTAGCTAGTTAATAGCTGTCAGTCCCACCAAAGCATGTGTAATAATGTTAATAATAATAATTGTGGTAATTGTTAGGCACTTATTATGCGCCAAATACTGTACTAAATGCAGGGGTAGATACAAAATAATAATAATAATGATAATAATGGCATTTGTTAAGCACTTACTATGTGCAAAGCACTGTTCTAAGCACTGGGGAGGATACAAGGTGATCAGGTTGTCCCACGTGGGGCTCACAGTCTAAATCCCCATTTTACAGATCAGGTAACTGAGGCACAGAGAAGTTTATTGACTTACACACAGTCACACAGAGAAGCAGAGTGGCTCAGTAGAAAGAGCACAGGCTTTGGAGTCAGAGACCATGGGTTCAAATCCCTCTTCTGTGGAAAGAGCACGGGCTTTGGAGTCAGAGATCATGGGTTCAAATCCCTGCTCTGCCAATTGTCAGCTGTGTGACTTTGGGCAAGTCACTTAACTTCTGTGTGCCTCAGTTACCTAATCTGTAAAATGGGGTTTAGACTGTGAGCTCCGCATGGGACAACCTGATCACCTTGTAACCTTCCCAGTGTTTAGAACAGTGCTTTGCACATAGTAAGTGCTTAATAAATGCCATTAAAAAAAGTGGCAGATCCGGGGTTTGTTGGATCCAGTTCCTGCCCCACACAAGGCTCAGAGTCTTAATCCCCATTTTATAGATGAGATGACTGAGGCATAGAAAAGTTAAATGCCTAAGGTCACGCAGCAGACAAGTGGCAGAGCTGGGATTAGAAGCTGGTGAATTCCAAGTAGCCTTCTCAACCTGCTGAACAGTTTGCCCTCTGCCGAATTGGCATAGTATCTCCATTCTCTCTATGTTTTTGGGTTCTTGGCAGAGCTGAATGCTCCACCAGTGCTCAATGTATCAAAAAGTGCTATCTTAAAATCCTACTAACATTAGCTGGCTAACGATTCGAATATCGTTAGCATCATTAAGTTTCACAGGGATTGTGTGGAATGTTTTCAATCCGCCATTAGATTAGTTCCATGCACACAGAGCCAGTGAAGTCCACCAAAGTGAATGAAATGACAAGGAATCATCGTTGGAGACAAATGGAAGGAACAGATGTTAAATATGACAATAAACGATTGGCACTGAGAACTCTGCCTAAACTGAAGGCAGCATTTTTGTTATTTCCCCTTCCAAACAAACTATTCCTGGAAGGTCATCGCAGACTGAGATACTATGAGGTTGGTAGCCAAATTATAGGATGTATTCATAACACTGGCAGAATCATTCACTTGAAAGCTAGAAATTTCTAAGAAATATATTTTCCATGTGTGCAAATCTTTGTATTGGTAGCCAATAAGTAGACTGTTGACAGACTAAACATTAGGCATTCCAAGGGAATTACAACTAGAAAATAATTAGGCTTGGTAAAATAACATTGCAGCTAAGAAGTGTGGCCTAGTGAAAAGAGCACATGCTAAGGAATCAGAAGATCTGGGTTCTAATCCTGGCTTTGCCACCTTCCTGCTTTGTGGCCTTGCATAAGTTACTGTGACCTTGCATAAGTTACTTAAATGCTCAATGCCTTAGTTTCCTCATCTGTAAAATGAGAATAGAGTGACTCCTTGCCCTACCTCTTAGATTATGACCCACTGTATGGGACAGGGACTGTCCAGTATGTTTATATTGTATCTACTCTAGCATTTAGCACATAGTACGTGGTTTATAGATGCCTCTACAAAAATCAGCAAGAATACTACACAAGTAATGAATGGGGTTCCAGCAACAATGGCAGAGTGGCTTAGTAGAAAGAGCACAGACCTAGGAAAGAAGAGAATTTGGGTTCTAGTGGCTCTGCCACTGGCCTGCTGTGAGACCATGGGCAAGTCAGTTAACTTCTCTGCATCTCAATTATTTCATCTGTGAAATGGGGATTTAATTCTACTCCCTTCTGCTTAGACTATGAGTCTCAGGAGAACAGGGACTGTGCACACCCTGATTACCTTAAATCTACCCCAGTGCCTAGAACAGTGCCTGGCACTTAACAAATACATTTTATTTTAAAAATAGACCCATTTTCAATCTCTAGTCCAACAATATTGAACTATCTTCCCACCCCTTCCCAGACCCCGAGTCAGGCCAGAGGTTCCCAGTTGGTAGCCTTTAATAGTAGAAGAAATTGCTAATAATCATAATAATTGTGGTATCTGCTAAGCACTTACAATGTACTAAGTGCTAGAGTAGCTACAAGATCATAAGATCAGATGCTGTCCCTGTCCCATGTGGGACTCTCAGTCTAAGAGAGAAGGAGAACATGTTTTTAATCCCCATTTTACAGAGGAGGAAACTGAAGAACAGAGTAGTTAAATGAATTGCCCCAGGTCACACAGCAGGCAAGTGGCAGTGCCGAGATTAAAACCCAGGTCTTCGGACTCCTGGACCCACATGCTTTCCACTAGACTGTGCTGCTTCTTATTATCTTTATCTATGTGTAGCAGAGAATCCTCAGGGTCTTTTGACATTTCATGAAATGCATCATCCCTGTTCCCCAGGACTTTTGCTCCAACCAAAGAGGGTTCCTTCATTGATCCATGAGTTGTATTAATGGAGCGATTACTGTGTGCCCTTGGGAGAGTGTGATATATTTGGTAGACATGAACCCTGCCCACAAGGAGCTTACAACCTGGAGGGGTGACTGAAGTTAAAATATATTGTGGATATGTACTGTGGGGCTAAGGATGGGGTGAATGCAGGGTACAAATCCAAGTGCAGGGTGATGCAGAAGGGAGAGGGAGTAGAGGAAATAAGTGCTTAATTGGGGGAGGCCTCTTGGAGAAGATATGATTTCAATAAGGCTTTGAGAGTGATCACCAGACCCATCTAGTACACATTCCTGGTATCTACCACTGCACTCTAGTCACACTCAGTAAATATTTAGAGGTGACAACCACCAGCTGAGAAGCTGCCCATCTCTAAGAAACACTGTTCCAGAGAAGCTTTTAAAAGGGTCTCATCTGGAAATAATCATTATGATTCATTGGCTTTTGTAACTAAATGAGGTCCAGTCTATTTAATTGCCAAAGTCAATATGCAGGAGCTAATCAAACAGATGGTTAGCTTAATTATCTGAAACCCAAATCAGAGACCTTATTTAAAATTAACAATAACAAAATATCTGAGTGTTCAACTACGTATCTGATACCTGGGCAGTTCAATCCTGGCTAATAAGGAATCACAGCCCCGTTCCTTAATGCAGAAACATGGAAGAGCAGTTAAAATGTTCATTTACATGTAACCTTCTCTTCTGAATCCTTTCTATTCTGTTGCCTATTTCTCAAAACTCAGTTAAAACACCACTAATCTAAGAGAAGCAATGTAGCTTAGTGGCAAGAGCCCGGACTTGGGAGTCGGAGGATATGGGTTCTAATCCCAGCTCTGCCACTTGTCTGCTATGTAACCTTGGGCAAGTCACTTAACTTCTCTGTGCCTCAGTTCCCTCATCTATAATAATCAGGATTAGGACTGTGAACCCCGTGAGGGGCAGTAAATGTGTCCAATCCAATTTGCTTGTATCCATCCCAGCACTCAGTACAGTACCTAGAACATAGTGAGCACTTAAATACCACAGTTATTATCGTCATCATTATTATTAGGATTATTAGTGAAATGGAAAATGCCCAGGAAAAAAAATGTTGGGAAGTAAAATTTAGAGCTGCTTCTACTTGAGTGATGGAGTCCGTTGTTGGTTAGGGACTGTTTCTATCTGTTGCAGAATTGTACTTTCCAAGCGGTTAGTACAGTGCTCTGCACACAGTAAGTGCTCAATAAATACGATTGAATGAATGAATGAAGCACTTGAAAAGACTGGGACAAGTAGCTCAGGCAGACTCCAGTGGGCAGTCACTTAGTACAGTGCTGTGCACACAGTAAGCACTCAATAAATATGATTGGATGAATGAATGAACACAAAAATATTCTGTGATAGATATCTCATACATACAGAGTAATAACCATAATAATGGTAATATTTCTTAAGTGCTTACTCTGGGCCCAACACTGTTCTAAAACTCTTGGGTAGATACAAGATAATTAGGTCGGACACAGTCCTTGTCCCACGAGGGGATCTCAGTCTAACTAGGAAGGAGAACAGATATTGCATCCCCATTTAACAGATGAGGAAACAAACACAGAGACGATAAGTGACTTGTCCAATGTCACACAGCAAGCAAATGGCGGAGCCGGCTTTAGAACTCAGATTCTCTGACTCACAGGCCCAAGATGAATGTAAATTACTCTTTTTTTGAAAAGAATCAGTACAAACTAAGGAAAGGCACAGAAACAGGTGGATTCTTCTACCATTCAAAACCTCAGAAACTCCTAAGCATGCATATAAGCTTGCTGTAGGTAGGGAACATGCCTTCCAATTCTGCTACATTGTACTCTCCCAAGTACTTAGTACAGTGCTCTGCACCCAGTAAGCACTCAATAAATGTGATTGACTGATCAGTCCAATTATTCCAACCTTTTTGTAATCCCTCTTTTTCAATCTCCAGGACAGGGGTTTTTGAAGATTGAAGTTTCATAACCCAAGTGATAAACTCTGCATTTTTCTAGAGGATCACGTCTTCTATTGTACTCTCAATCAGTCATTCAATCAATGGTATTTACTTGGAACTTGCTCTGTGCAGAGCACTGCACTAAGCTCTTGGGAGAGTACACTAAAACCGAGTTGGTAGATATCTTTTCTGCATATAAAGACCTTACAGTCTAGACCAAAGCACTTCGTACTGTGCTCTGAACACAGTAGCCCCTCAACAAGTAAGACCGATAGATAAGGACTTTAGCAAGCTTAAAGCAGAAGAAAGCATTATGCAAAAAAGTACCAGTCCCACCTCCTAAGGGGCTTTGCTCTCTGTAGGTTTTCACTATAGACTGATCAATGAAGCAAAAATAGTTCACCCTAAAAGAGATGCGTCACATAGTTTCTGAGGAGCAGGATTGGTTTTCAGGTGGTTGATCAATAGCTTGAATTGAACAGAAGATGCTTGATGACCCTGATGATCAGTAGAGGAAATTAATTTGATCTAGCTGTAGTTTTTAGAAAACCCATAGACCTATAATGCAGATGAAGAAGGTTAATGAAACAGTTAGTAGTCAATTTTAATTGTAGACTGTAGTTAACATGTTCTAGGTGTGTGCTGAGACATTATCCCTTGATCAACTTGATAATGTGTTATTTCTAAAGTGCTTACCATGTATCAAGATAATCATGTGAAGAAAATCATGGGGCTCACAGTCTAGACAGGAGGGAGAACAGGTAAAATGATAAAATCTCCATTTTACCACTGAGGTAACTAAGGCATCGAGAAGTGAAGTGACTTGCCCCAGGTCACACTGCAGAGAAGTGGCAGCAGAGCTGGTATTAGAACCCAGGTCCTCTGATTCCCAGGCCTGTGCTCTTTCTACTCCCTATACTCCTGCAGGGATCCAGAATAAAGAAAATGCCAGCAGATGGGTAGCCCTTCTAACCATTAAGGCAAATATTGCAGGAGGACAGAGCTGTCCACCTGAGAATATTTTATTAGTAGTAGTAATAATAACAATAATAACGGTATTTGAAAAGTGCTTACTATATGCTAAGTTCTGTACTAAATCAATCAATCAATCAACTGTATTTGAGCGCTTACTGTGTGCAGAGCACTGTACTAAGCGCTTGGGAAGTACAAGTTGGCAACATATAGAGATGGTCCCTACCCAACAGTGGGCTCACAGTCTAGAAGGGGGAGACAGAGAACAAAACAAAACATATTAACAAAATAAAATAAATAGAATAGATATGTACAAGTAAAATAAATAGAGTAATAAATACGTACAAACATATATACAGGTGCTGTGGGGAAGGGAAGGAAGTAAGGTGGGGGATACAGAGGGGGAGGAGGAGGAGAGGAAGGTGGGGGCTCAGTCTGGGAAGGCCTCCTGGAGGAGGTGAGCTCTCAGTAGGGCCTTGAGGTAAAAACTGAGGTAAATAAAAACTAATCAAGTTGGACACATCCCTTGCCCTGCAAAGGGCTCATGGTCTAAGTAGGAGGAAGAATAGGTATTTAATCTGCATTTTACCACTGAGGAAACTGAGGAGCAGAGAAGGTAAATGACTCATCCAAGTTTTCACAGCAGGCAAGTGGTGGGACTGGGATCAGAGCCCAGGTCCTCTGATTTCCTGGAGTGACTATGTTTATCTACTCCAGTGGTTAGTGTAGTGCTTGGCACATAGTAAGCACTGACCAAATACCACAGTTATTGCTGTTGAATCTTTATTCTGAGTCACCTCATTTTTAATTGCACTACACTAAGCTGATCTGTCTTCTTCAGCTCTCTCTCACTTGTCAATAGCAGTGCTCCTCTGAATGAGACTGCCTTATCATGTCTTCAAAGTGTTTCTTAATTTCACTCTACAGCAGCTATCAGGATGTTCTGCAGTTACTCTATTCTTGTATATCCTACATAGCAAAGGTGTTACGTGAAGAATATTGCTATGATGCTTGTGAATTGCCTGAATTCCAAGGCATCATTTTTTGTGATCCTGCCATGCTTTTTGATGTAACATCATGGCATGTAGGTGGCACCAGACATGATTTACAATATAAAGAGGCAGAAGAGGCTTGTAGAGAGTGTTGTAGGTATAGGAAAAAAAATCATTCAATCCATCATATTTATTGAACCTTACCATGTGCAGAGCACGTACCTGGTGCTTGGGAGAGTATAATTCAACAGAATTAGTAGATATGTTTACTGCCCACAAGGAGCTTTCAGTCTATTAGAGCTTACAAGGAAGCGATTATCCTGGATCAGAGCTGAGTTTTCACACTGCCATTGATTTGTTGTGTGCCTCTGGACAAGTAGAAGTAGCAGTAGTAGCATTAATTATCATCAATTGTATTTATTGAGCGCTTACTATGTGCAGAGCACTGTCCTAAGCGCTTGGGAAGTACAAATTGGCAACATATAGAGACAGTCCCTACCCAACAGTGGGCTCACAGTCTAAAAGCATTAATGGTTTTCAGCAATCCAGAGTGCAAAACACTCAAGTAAATGCTTGGAAAAGTCCAGCAGAAACAGAATACAGGTTCTCTGTTCACAGGGAGCTCACAATAGAATGGGGAAGACAGATACATGTGAGCCCTCCAGATGGTAAGCTTACTATGGGCAGGGAGTATGTCTGTTTCATTGTTTCACTCTACTCTCCCAAGTGCTTAGTACTGTGCTCTGCACACAGTAAGCTCTTAATAAAGGCGACTGGATGGATGTTTACAAATAATGGGAACAGTAGGAATAATAAGGGTTAAATGGGGAGTAGAATAACTATGCCATATATTTATGTATATGTACATGTCTATATGTGGTACAAATGGGCATATATATAAAAATGCTAGGGGTAAGGAACATGTCATTGATCCTTTCTTTTGTCTTGGATTTCCCGTCCACAAAGCAACCTAATTCTATCTGCCACGAGTCAATGTTTGTGAAACAGACAGGAATTGTCAGAAGATGTTGGAACTCAGCTATGAGCAATAGGACGTTATTATGTCCATACATTCTTCTCAAAGACAAATAGCATATGCCTAAGCTTTTGACTCTTCAGAGGAAGAAAATCCAGTTAACTCTTAAGGTTCATTAGTTAGACTTGTAAAAAACAGAAATGTTGAAGTAATAGACCATTAGTTTAGTGAAAAGATAGAATTGAAGGAATACTTATTTACATATATACTTCCAAGAAGGAAGCATAACAGTTTAAACTGACTTGGTTGTATGTAGGTTAATTCAGCCGTAAAAAATATTATTATTCTTCCCTGCTTACCCATCATATTGCAATGTGTTTAAAAACCCAAGGAAATCATTTCAGCTTCCCGCATAGAGTTGTTGCTTAAAAGTCATTTGAAAAATAAGGCTTTACACAACATCTATCATTATAATGGTGTACGTCTTTTGTGAACACTGCCTTTTTTTCTTTCTTATTCCAAAACAATGGCTAAGGCTTAATTTTAAGAAAATGAATGTTGGGTATACCAAGGGTGCCTAGGAAAAAATGACATTGTGCAAATGAAAATAAAGTTTTGTTTTCAATCGCACTTTGGAAATTTCTAATTCCCTGTACAGATGAGACTGTTTAGTGGGTTGTTTCGTTTTGTTTTGTTTTTCCCACTGTGAACTCTGACCACCCTACTCCTGTCCAGGGTGTAACATGATGTAGCTGCAAACCCACCAGGGGTCCCACTACCCAAGTGGGGCTCAACTCATCTGGATGAGATTTGTGAAACAAAAAAAATAATAATAATAATTCTTCCCCTAAATATCCCTCCCATGCGAGTCTCAATGCCTCCTCTCTTCTGCAGCCTCAGATCCCTTGGTTTTCAGTGTTCAACTGTTACTGTATTCTAGGCACTTTGCCAGTATTACAATGGGCTTAATATTACAGGATTATAGTGTTACCATCACAGGGTTACAGTATTTGAGAAATAGCTTTCAGAATAACATGAGAAATGGTAGAAAGCTAAATGAGGTGAGTGTGCAGTGGAATGAAATATGTAATTAATAACTGGAAATGGCATCAAAAATTCAGGCACCTATCACCTCACACTGACAGCCTGATGAATTATTGGTGGCCTGACATGCAAAATTGTTCAGAGCTCTCCTGCAAAAGAGCAGTAGCTCAGAGGAATTTTACTGAAACTGAGACAGACACTGGTCTAGACACCTTCCTCATCCTCATTGTGAACATTCACCAGGCACCCACAAAAAGCACAGAATTGCCAGAACTACTATCCAGAAACCAGAGTTGATAAGGTCCCTACCCTTTGACTGGATTTGTTGTCTTACATGCATGACATGATACAAAACCTAGAACTTTCATGTTAGTTTCATTTTTCAGTCTTTCAGCTGAGAATAGCTGGGGAAGAAAACAGTTCTGATTTTTTTTCCCCTCAAATTATATATTAGTTGGATTTAACCATCCTACATATTTGAGGTACTGCTTAGCTGTTTTCCAAAGTGACAGTGGCAGCTAGCAGAGCAAGGGAAGGGGACTAAAGGATGAGTGGAAAATCTTGATATGCAGTTGTTGTTGTTTATGATATTTGTTAAGTGCCTACGATGTGCCTGGCACTGTACTAAGTGCTGGGCTAGATACAAGCTAATCAGAGTGGACACAGTACATGTCCCACATGGGGCTCACAGTCTTGATCCCCATTTTACAGATTAAATAGCTGAGGCACAGAGAAGTGAAGCGACTTGTCCAATTTCCCACAGCAGACAGTTGTTGGAGCCGAGATTAAAACCTAGGTCCTTCTGCTTCCCAGGCCCAGGCTTTATCCACTAGCCTATGCTGATTGCAGTTGGTCAAATAGTAATCCAGCCATCAAAGAAGGTGACTGTGTGTCAGGGTAGGCTGCTAAGATAGCTCCCATGGTCCTTTGGAGCTGCAAGGGGGGAACCAAACATGGAGAGCAGCAAGATGGCAACTCCATTTCTGGACCAAGTATAGGGTTTAGTAGACTTCCCTGACATTTTCCCCTTTCCTCAATCAATCAGTTTTATTTATTGAACACTTACGGTGTGCAGAGCAGCATGGTCTACTTGAAGCCTCCCTTTTCCTTAGCTCCCTCTCCCCTTCCCATCACTCCAACTTGCTCCCTTTGCTCTACTCTGCCTCCCTATCCCACAGCACTTGCATATATATATATATATATATATATATATATATATATATATATATATATATATATATATATATATATATATATAGTAATGCGTGTTTACTTGTTTTGATGTGCACATAGCTATAATTCTATTTATTTATATTGATGTTATTAATGCTTGTTTACTTTGATGTCTGTCTCCCCCATTCTAGACTGTAAGCCCAGTGTGGGCAGGAATTGTCTCTCTTTATTGCTGAATTGTACTTTCCAAGCGCTTAAAACAGTACTCTGCATAAAGTGCTCAATAAATATGATTGAATGAATGAATGAATGCATGTTTAGGAACAATATTTCAACACAGAAAACCTCTTCACTGAACATTAGAAACATACTTTCCTTGAAATTTCCTGCAGAGATAACCTATGAAAATGATTCTCAGCACTTTTTTCAATAGCAATATTAGAGTTTAATGCTCACATTTTTACAATGCTCTCTAGCTTTGCAATAATGCTCTTATTTTGCAACACATGCAAGGAAAAATCTTCCTTCTTCAGCCCTTAACATATGAAGAACTTTGGTCAACTTGAATAGCGAGATTAAAACCCATTGGATGAGTGTTTTGTTCAATTAGCATTAGCAAATAATAGATCTCTTGCATGCTAGAACAAGGTGCCTTTTTGCTGAATAGGGTGTGAAAGATTGCAAATGAGGAGTAGCCTAGCCTAGTGGAAAGAGCACCGGCCTGGGAGTCAGAGGACCTGGGTTCTAATCCCACCTCTGCCAGTGCTTACTGTGTTACCTTGGGCAAGTCACTCAACTTCTCTGTGCCTCAGTTTCCTCAACTGTAAAATAGTATTCAAAACCTGTTCTCCCTCCTATTCAGATTGAGAGTCCCATGTGGGACAGGGACTGAGTACTTACCTGATTAGCTTTTATATATCTCAGAATGTAGGACAGTGCTTGACATATAGTAAGCACTTAAATACTATAATGCAGCATGGCCTGGTATAAAGAGCATGGTCCTGGGAATCAGAGGACCTGTGTTCTAGTCCTGGCCCTAGCAATTGCTTGATGTTGGACCATAAACAAGTCACCTAAGTTCCCTGTGCCTTGGTTTCCTCATCTATAAAATGGTATTAAATATCCATTCTCCCTTCTACTTAAATTGTGAGCCCCATGTAGGACAGGGACTGTGCCCAGCCTGAAAAACTTATATTTACCCCAACACTTAGAACAGTGCTTGGCACATAGTAAGCACTTAACAAATATCACAATTTTCATTATTATTCCCAATCAATCAATCAATGGTATTTATTGAGTGCTTTGTGCAGAGTACTCTACTAAATATTTGGGAAAGTATGATATAATAGAGTTGGAAGATGCTAACCCTGCCCCCAAGGAGCTTATTGCCTAGAGTGCATTTACCTACACATTCACAAAAAAGAATCAAATGTATTTTTCATTATTGGTTCATTTTTAGTTGCTATTTGCCCATATGACTATGTTTATTGTGCTTTTATTATTTTAAATAGACTTACACTGTTTTGGTCAATTTTTTGGATATTGGGAATGCACTGATGCACTTTATTCCCATGGGAAATTATACTGTTTAGTGCTCCATCACTTTAGCTCAGTGGAAAGAGCACGGGCTTTGGAGTTAGAGGTCATGGGTTCAAAGCCCAGCTCCCCCAATTGTCAGCTGTGTGACATTGGGCAAGTCACTTAACTTCTCTGGGCCTCAGTTTCCTCATCTGTCAAATGGGGATGAAGACTGTGAGCCCCCCCGTGGGACAACCTGATCACTTTGTAACCTCCCCAGCACTTAGAACAGTGCTTTGCACAGAGTAAGTGCTTAATAAATGCTATTATTATTATTATTATTATTATTAACACTAAGTTTCTCTTTATCTGAAACTAGAGGAGCTAACTGGGATGTATCAATACATGGACCTTACCTTTTGGAAATGAAACTGAGTGGATTAAAACTAATCATTAGCTTTACAAGGGAAAAAGGAAATGTTTCCTAAGTCTTTTGTTATTTTTCATTCATTCATTCATTCAATCATATTTATTGAGTGCTTACTGTGTGCAGAGTACTGTACTAAGCACTTGGAAAGTACAATTTGGCATCAAATAGAGACAATTCCTACCCAACAACAGGCTCACAGTCTATGCAATTGTAAATTTGTTCTTTTTACAGATTACTCCTTTTCCCTAACCATTCCCAGTTAATAATTAATCTTAAAACAATCTCCATTGTTATCCCTCTCAAAGTACCATTTTTATCTGACCTCTCCTAGCAAATTTGTTTTCTCTCTTTTCCACATCATCATCATTTTCACTCATTCAATCGTATTTATTAAGCACTTACTGTGTGCAGAGCACTGTACTAAGCACTCAGGAAGTCTAATACAATAATAAAGTGACAATACCTGCCCACAGTGAGCTCACAATATTATTATTATTATTATTGTTATTATTAGATGTAGGTGGAGCTCACAGTCTAGTCCATTTCCTCTCCTCACTCATTTCCATCTGAATCTTCACCATTTTGTCCCCTAATCAACAAATAAGCAATTGTCCGCCCAAATTCTCATCCATGCCAATTCCCCTGCAGCCTGCATTCAAACTGTGAACCTCATCCTCAATTATTTTCTCGATAAATACTGATTCCCTCATTTTTCAAGGCAGTTTGCCTCATTTTAGACTCAAGCTTCCACAATGGATCATTTGATTCCACTGGCCCCTTTCCTAGCTGTTAAAGAGAATCCCTGGTGCATAACCAGAAGTCACACTTTGGCCCACTCTGACTATTATTTAGAATAAGCTGATTACCAAAGAGGTTACAGATGAGGCTATTTGTTCCATTATAGGAAAGGCCCAGCTCTTGCATGCCTAATGCTTTATGTCTCCTGTAAGGAGTCCTTTCTGTCATTTCTTTATCTCAGATGCATTCCCCTTCAAAGGAGAAAAAAGTATTGTGGCTGCAATCCTCTGCTTCAATTTTACTCTCTGATGTCTTATTGTTTAACTACTCGTCTGATCTCCTTGTAATCTACAGGCTGAAAGTATCTTAAAAGTGAATTGCTCCATATAGAGTCTGTTTTCCCTTATCCAAAATGGACACACGTTCCTGCTCCCCCAAAACTGGTGGGACCAATATCAATGATCAATATTTGGCTTTTGGAAAAGCCAGAATGTTTTCCATTAAAAATGAAATGCTTCCAAAAATAGACCCAGATCATGTAGATTTCAAAGAAATTAGAATCATATCTTCAACTGGAAGTCATCTATAGAATCTTGGGAACTAATTGGAAGTGTATTTCAATTTCAAACAACAGTGTGGAATTAATATCTTATTCCTAAGTGACTCACAATATCATTTCAAGATCAGTCAGGTATCATTCGGTGTTTTCCTACTGTCCAGTTACCCGCTGAAACAGCTTAAGTGATTCTTTGGACCATCTTCATGACCAGAGGGTAGTCCCTTGATCTCGGATTCTCAATGCCCCCCCATTCCCAAACCTGGGAAATGATTCTTCAGGGAGACATCAACCCAAGAGACAGCCCAGAGTTCCCGTGTTGTAGGGTTAGCCATGGTTTTACGATTTTCCACTCTAACTTCCTAGAGCTGGTCATTTACTGTCAAATAAGGGGCAAAGACTTTGCAAGTTTAGTCTGGAAAAAAAAAGATCCAACCTGTGATTAAAAAAAAGCTAAGATCCATAAAATATTTCTTCAGGTGACTCAAAGTAAGGCCTGACTCCAGTTTCTCTTCTCACAGATCAATACATCACTCTGCTGCTCAAACATATTTCTAAAACATTATTTTAATATGTCTTCCCCACTCCTCAGAAACCTCCAGTGTTTGTTCATGTGGGCGCAGAAATGCCTGATAATTGCCTTTGAGGTCCTCAATCAGCTCTTTCCCACTACTTATCCTCTTTCCTCTCCCTCTAAAAAGAGCCCACACTCTTCGCTGCTCTAACATCAACTGATTCACTGTGTCTTTCTTTCATCTCTCTCATTATCGACACCTTGCTTGCATCTCTCCCTTCTGTCTGGAACTGCCTCCCACTTCATATCCAACAGACCACCACGCTGCTCATCTCTTCTCTGACTAATGTTTCTCACTCTCACATCTTATTTCCCACCCCACTGATTATCTCTGCACTTAGCTACCCATCCCACCTCCTCTCCCCATACTACTTATGTACATACACTTTTACTCAGTTGCTTCCCCTACCTGTAATTATCATTACAACTGAATAAAGCAACTGAGTAAGAGTACTAGGGGGAGAGGAGGTGGGGCGAATAATAATGCTAACAATAATAATTATGGTATTTATTAAGCGTTTACTGTATGCCAGGCACTGTACTAACCGCTCAGGTGAATACAAGCAAATCAGGTTGGACACAGCCATAATCCTATGTGAGGTTCACAGTCCGAATCCCCATTTTACAGATGAGGTAACTGAGGCACAGAGAAGTGAAGTGACTTGCCCAAGGTCATACAGCAGAGAAGTGGCAGAGTCAGGATTAGAACCCATGACCTTCTGATTCCCAGGCCTGTGCTCTATTTACTATGCCATGCTGCTTCTACTACACCATGCTGCTTCTTAATGCAATGACTAAGCATGTTCCAAAATCTCTAAAATGCCTTGAATTTTAGCACAAATTCAATTTCTGGGCCTTGGTTAGGCAGCTGCAAATATGAAATGATGAAACTTTGTTAAGCAGTTATAAGACGGTTGAAATGAAATGGAAAGACATTTCTAGAAAAAGGAAAGGTAAAGGTTGGAAAATGTCAAATCGTGGGTGAGTAGGCCACTGCAGAATATTCCTTGATTATGGAATTTTGGATCAGTTGGAAACCATAGGCTGTGTTAGTCTCATGCAGATTCCAAAGAACAAGACTTTAGGGAAATGGAGGGGTGGAATCATATAGGAAATTTAAAGACTAATCTGTAATGGATGGGAGGCCTTTATAAGAGCCTCTTACTGTAGGTTATTTTCAGCAGATTTACAGATAACCTTGCCTACAAATGTTTCTAGGTCACTTTCTATTAACTCCAGGGAATGTCTGTCAGACACATCCCATTGAGGCTAATTTCTGTTACTGATTCGCCCTACTCTGTTTTTTCTCTTTCTAGCCTACTAAAATGCCTCTCAGCTATTCATGTGTTCAACAGCATCACACATTTCATTTCAGCAATTTTTTTACTCAAATTAAATAGACAATGGTGGATGAAATAATTTATCTAGGGATTTTAAAAAATGAAATCATCATTTTCTGATCATATTGCTATGGAATGAATTTGAAAACGGTCTGATTTCTTTCAAAAATATAGCTGCATTTACAAACTTTTTTCTAGTTTATCATGTGTGTATGTTTACACACATATACACTGTTGTTGCCCTTCATATTCATAGTAAAATTCAACTACAGATGTGTGTGTCACTTTAGGAGCCACAGGCTTTGCAAACACACTAGGTGCATAAAAGATTGAATTTTGTTGCATTGTCAGATTTCTTAAATGGTATTTTTGTTGGCAGTTCCTGACTCTATTTTTGTTTTTGCCTCTCTGTCTCACAATTCTCTAAAAGCTTATTCTCAAAAAGAGCTGCTCCATTCTTGAATTCAGTTTTCATGCCTTGTGCATCTCCCAGTTTACAGCTGAGAGGAAGCCCTGATTGAGGTTTTGCTTTATTACATTTCTAAAATGTTTTCTCTGTCCAGAGCTGGAGAAGGCTGCCTCTAAGCCCCAAGACTAATAAATTTTGCAGGGTCCCCAAGTGATGCATGATGTCATTACATTATGCTCTTTATGGTGTCATTGGAGTCATTTTTCTGAATTTGCCCTAATCCTACCCTCATCCTGGATAGTCCACTAGCCTGGGGAGTGGGATTCAGGCTGAGAGAATGTGTCTTTTAAGGACTTGCCTGATGAGGAGCCTTCCTCATTCCCACGCTGGCTCTTCCACACCACCTTTCCAACCCAATTGGGACTGATCAGCTCAGAGAGTTGCCATGCCCAACCATAGGTGCTGGCTGGGGTCATGGCACTAGGGGACTGTGTCCCCATCCCTACCCTTCAGAATCAGAGTGGCTTAGTGGGTACAGCACGGGCCTGGGAGTCAAAAGGACCTGGGTTCTA